>NC_062967.1:11762727-11800234 GCF_023119035.1 Salvia hispanica | reverse complement strand
CTGTTACGCCTCGTTTAAAATTGATCATTGGAAGTTTGTCAACTGTCTAATTATGCATCTCTCTGTTTTGTAAAATAATGCAATAGTTTTGATGGTTGATTATCAGATTGGGGTGAAATTGGTGAGTGAAATTGCTTGTGTTACTAACTTAAAAGTGAGTTATGTTGATTATTGCCTGTGAAATTATATCGGGTAAAACTCAATTTTGGTTGTATCTTTTCAAAGGAATCTGCCTAGGCATCAGTTTGGGAACCTACAGAGCAAGATGTTTCCAGCATACTTTTCCATGGTGGGAGTGTGCTGTGCAGTGGCAGTAGGGTCTTTTGGATACTTGCACCCATGGAAGACATCGGGGTCGACTGAGAAGTACCAGCTCGGCTTCCTGGTTGCTGCATTTGCTTTCAATCTGAGCAATCTTGTTATCTTTACGCCCATGACCATCGAGGTACAAACAATTAGCTTCTAGAACTGTTTGCAATCAGTGCAAGAATTGCATTTGTTGGACTTGCTTGACCTTCCTTGCTTTGTGATTTTGTTTGTCTCAAGTTTTTCTTGTTTCCTTGATAGTCATGACCTTAAATGTGTTTTAGTATATCTATTTGCATCTTTGTGGGCTTTAGCCATTAGGAGAAAGGGATTCAAGGGAATGTTCCTTTCCTCTTTACTAATGTTGCTCTGCTGCTTTCTGTGAAGAAAAATGATTTTTTTTATTGATTTGAGCAATTTAATACTGTATGATAATACTAGGCATCATTAATATCTTGCATCTGCCTTTAGTATAAGAAGCAGCATGTTACTCTGATTTCTTTTTGGGTGCATGCAGATGATGAAACAAAGGCACAAGATCAGAGAAAGTAAATATTGGGGAGGAAGTTGGGTGGACGAAGAACCAAGAAGTTGCGAAAAAAAATCCGAAGCTTGCAGCGATGAACAAGAAGTTCGGGATGATCCATGGATTGTCTTCTCTTGCTAATATCTTCTCATTTGGTAGCCTTGCCCTCCACTCATGGTATTTAGCTGGTAAACTCAATCTGTAAATCTGCTGCATATCCTCTTCACTGAGAAAATTATGCTTGGCTGTATTTACATGTAATATCAATTATAATATCTGCTCATTATATCTTTTTCCAAAGAAATAGTACTATGTAGTATTTTAGGACTAAACTTTGAAAATAATACATTTCCATTCTGTTGTTTGGGAAGTTGGAACTGCTCTTTATGGGCATGCTTTGTGTTTCGGAGCCGCCCCATTGGTTGTTCTAGCATCTGTTTGTATTAAGCAATTTTATAAGGTGTATAAAATACTAAACTTTTAATTGGTTTGATTTGTAGATTGCATCGAACATTATAGTTAGCATGGCTTGCTGATTAGGTGTGTTATTATTCATTTCGTATGCCATTATTAGATGTAGAAATAATATTGTATCATAAAGAGAAACGAAGGTCAGGTCAATTAATCAACAAGCTATGTCAGCATTAATATTTGTGGTAATTTGAGTCAATTAAGATCAGATCAAAACTGAAAGTCTATGAATTAAGTCGCAAATATTGAAGTTAGATATGCGAAATAAAAATTTGCTGCAAATAATATTACATTTTATTATTTATTATTTATTATTTATTATTTATTATTTATTATTTATTCCATGTGCACACAAAGCAAAACCTACTATAGATACTACCATTGCATTGAATTGAGTGGGGATGTATTTTTTGTATGGGCCACTGAAATTATAGCAGCGTATGTTGTTGGCAGATGGTAGCCCATATCCTTTCTGGGCCCAAGTCCATAATTAATGAAAATAAGAAATAAGCATCCCTCGTGAAAAATAAAAAAGCGAGGCAATGAAATATAAATTTATTTATACGATTATTTGTATTTTCTCTAAGATATAGTACTATGATTTAATATAGTTGCAATTTCGTTCAAAAAGGGGAGAGGAAAGGAAAATGTATGCTGTTAAAATCATGGGGAACTATGAAAATATGGGTGAAGCTTGAACTATAAAAATGGTAAAATACTCTTCTACGTCGATCACCCATTAATCAAACAAAGATAATGCTTCAATCAATCAACACTTGCTGCTTTTTCTCTTCTTTTGCACTAACTATACATTTGGATTTGGGGCGTCTTTGTACTTGAATAATTTCGAAAGATTTTACACATCGCCCATCGATTATTTTCTATTTCTGAAGATTTTATATTGCTGAGTTTTCATTAAAAATAGTCGGAGCTTAATTTTTTTTATGATAAATATTTCTTATATTTCGTCATCAATAGGTAGGTTGTGATATTTTTTGTCAGGACCAACTTTGGAAAGGCATTCATTGATTCTTTTATTGCCAAAACTAAATTGTTGAAATTTAGTACTCCGCTAGTTAGGCAAGAATTTTTTTCTTGGAAGTATTTAATTAGGTAACAAACATAAACATTTGACGAGTCAAGTTTGCAGATTTATATTGGTCTCGTGCCATTCAAAGTTGATGTACAACATTTTTGGTAATTTTGTGTTTCATATTTGCGCAACTATTATATCTAAAACGTGTATTTTGCACGCAAACATCGATATCGAAGTTGTGATTTTTATAGGAGTATAAATTTTCGTTTATTTTGTTGGTGAAAAACTATAGCCATGTACCAACCAAAATCCGACCTATTTTTCTTCTATTTTGAATCCTTTTTCTCTACATCTTTTCAAATGTTTCTTTTAATCCTGATTCTCGTATGACTCTTGTTTGGTAGTAGTATTGATAAGATGTGAATGAAATGAATGCAAGTCGAAATGTTAGCACAATTGGAAATTTACATACTAATCGAATAGTTCACTAAATTTGATTATAGTGTTAATTTTCTAACTAGATAATTTGAAGTCCAATTGCCAAATAACTTAAGGAGTAATGACTCTAAAGCTAATCACTCAGCCTGATGGGTTGCCAATATATGAGTAACTAGTAGTACTCCGTATTACCATTGGTTGTTGCATGAATATTCTATTTAAACTATTTTTTGTTATAAGATTTTATATGATAAAACTAAATTATGTTTAACATAATACTAGTGAAGACTATAAATAAAAGTGTATGCATGATAAATTTGAAGTTATAAATATGTTGGTATAAATGGTATATTTTCCACTCCTATATTGAGCTGGCCCGAAACTCTAATGTTTTAGAATTGTATTGGAAATTTATGATATGAGAATTTATGATGATCGGAATATTATTAACTACTTTACTATTCGATTTCTTCGATAATAAGATGGAATGTAAGAGAGAGAATTTCTATCTTCATATTCTATTTATAGTTTCATTTTATTTCACTCTCGTTCCATTCTATCGTATCAAAGACTATGAGAGTACGCTATTAATTAAAAAACCTAAGATACCCTTAATTAAGTTGGCCTCTTATTTTTCACATAACATGGACTTCTATGTCTATAATTTCTGGACTTTCTCTCCCTTTCGTTTTCCTTTTTTTGTTAAACCCACATCATTTTAATGGGCCAAAGCCCAAATATTTTGAAAATTATCTTACGCGTAAAAATAACGATGATAATTATAACAAAAAATCAAGAATATATTCTTGTAGCACGTGACAATATTGTCTAAGGAGTATATGGGATTTTAGCTTGTTTTTTTTTAATTTATAGCATTACCATATTTTCTTATTAGACCTTTTACACGTGAAATCTGGATTATTGATATTAATTCATGCTTGATATAATTACAAAATATAAAGATTAACATGAAACTGTGGATAATAGCGGAAATTGATATTCTTCAACACCACGCCAAATTATTGAAAGAAAAATTAGATATTTTTGTTTAAGTCTATTTCAACTTGTAGTTGTTGCGTACGGATTTTCCCCTCACTTGATTTTAATTTCATACATCCTGCATTATTGTGATAAATAATAGAGAGGTAGATAGAATTTAATTCAAAATCTTTTTTTTTTTATAAACTTATATGATGTTCTAGTTCTTTTAACGAACTCAGTGAAACTCCAGTTTCTAAGCAAAGTCACGAAATAATGCATCCTCTCCAATTAAAAGAAAGTGGAGTATTGTAGTATGGAAAGAAATATGTGACAAAGACATGTTTCATCCATTGTGAAAAATTGTTTGGAGTTTCTCAAAATTTCAATTTTAGGAACTCTTTTTTAACATAAACCTATATTTTTAATAACATAGGGAATATCCACAAGAATACAAGGTATTTTCAAAAACGTATTATCATAAAAATAATACGTATTTGATTATTTTCACAATCTCTCTTTCTCTCTCGATTCCACAACGTGTTGATGTCGAAATGTATAACGCCAATTGAAACAAGAAAATGACTATTCAAATTGGGTTGGATTTTGTCAAGGCAAACACATGTGTCAAATGAGGAAGGATGTGTTTGCTTTGTTGGATGGATAAAAACTAAATAAATGGATTGTGCCATTTTAGACTGTGGACCATAATTTTGTCATCAAACGCACCCTTGCAACTATAAGAACCATCAGTTCTTTCTAGACGACTTGTTTGGCATATTTAAAATTGATTGGTCCCAACTCTACTTGGAATGCTTATGCTAATGCATTACCATTTTGGGGTTTATCCAACTTCGTGTAAAATATGCAATAAATAAATTATCCAATTATTTAGTACCTAGTAGGAGTATAATTTATATCTAACTCATATTTTTTCTTTTCTTTCTTCTTATAGCAATAGTTCCTCTTCATGACGCCAACCTTTTTTAGCTTAGTCATTTCAATAATGTTTAAAATCATGAGAAGACCAAAATTTTATTAAAATGCATGAAAATAAATTAGACCAATCTGTCTGCATCTGCCTCTGCAACACCAACCCCTATCAAACTAACAAATGTGTAACTACTAACTCAATTTTAATGCTACCTATAAAATGGGGAGAGGCGTTTAACTATTCATAACAATATTAAATGACCGGATACAAGTTAGGTCAGATTTTTTATTTTGTAAGCATTTATACATGAAATATAAACATTTATCAAGTCAAGTTCGTACATTAAAAACAACATTTTACATGCCAATCAATGTTGATCAATTTAACGTTACAAGCTCACAACTGTATGGTTGTAACTTATATGGCAACAGGTTGATTTTTGAAATCGATTATCAACTATTATTACGAGTTTACATATTTAATAAATTTGATCAAGAATGAGAAAATTATATTGCAACAAGTACAAGTATACATTTATACATAAATAATATTTATATATATAAGAATAATGATCGTGTACATTTTTCCATAATCCTAACTGCAGTCTGCAATTTCCCACTGCAAACCAAGATTATTGCCAATCCATTGGCAAAATGAATAAAGAATCATCTAATTCTAGTGTTATTGCAAACCTTTGTGAAAAATCATCACCAAAAGTTCGCAAAAACTGTTTCTGATCAATTGAATTTGACCAAACCAGAGGCTCCCAATATCAGCAATTTAGCAGGAAACAAGAACACCACAACCAGATGCATATGTTGAGAGGCAACCAACCGACTAAACCGTTTCAGATTCCCGTCCCGTGTGAACAACGCCGGCAAATTCAGCTGCCCTGCCCGACCATGCTTCCCGGCCTAGTAATGATGATTCCAGCATTGATCCCCCCGGTGCAAGGAGTGGCCACCAGGCTTTCCTGCGACGCTCTCTCCTCGCCTTCCTGATGCGCTTGATCTCGAGCTGGATGACATTCCTAACGGATTTATAGTAAGAGTTCATGTCGTGGTCTGTTGGATGGAGCCACTGTTTCCGTATGCAGCACGGTCGCTCAGGATCTCGAGTGGGTGAGGCGAGTTCAAGAACACCGTCTGCGCGGCCCGAATCTGCTTCTCTGCCTCGCCAGAATCTGCTTCCGGGCAGGTCAGCAGATATAGGCCGCTGCCTGAGGGGAGGAGGTCGTGGCTGGGCGAGAATTTGTCGTCGGGTTGGAGAATCAAGAAATCCCCCATTGGAGTGTATAACAACTTCTGTTGATGGAAGAATGTCAAACTAAGTTAGTTTATGCATCAAAATGGATCAGTAGGTACAAAATAAAGCATCAAAATGGATCATATTCATACCTGTTTGATGAGGCATGAAAGATTACGGAAGTTCCCATTCACGGCCTTGAGAAATTCAGCAACATGGTTGGGGTAGTTGCACGAAAAAGCTCTTGGAACGATGTCCCGGTGCATTGTGATTGACTTGACATGATGCCGAGGCAGCCCCAGATTGCGCAGCAGGCGATCCCCGCCACACATGATCGATGGCGACCCAAAAGTTATCACTGGAAGTAAAGAAGAACGAGGTGCTTCGCCCCTTATCAGCAACATCAGATTTACGAGCAACGACAGACTTCCCCCGAGTGAGTGCCCCGTGAAACGGAATCTAGCACATTCACCGTGAGATTTGAGGTGGTCGCGGATCTCAGGCAGCATTTGCTCGTAAATCCCTTTTGCAGCCTCATAGATACCTCTGTGCACGAGAACATCCAGGCCCTAAAGAGACGTAATGCATCAGCTTTTTTCAATGTTATGAAACACAAATTGATCAACAGCAATTATAACTAAAGATTCACCACAGAGCATTTTCTCAGACATCATTACATACATTTGAAGGCCAACAACTTTAGTTTATGTATAATTACCTCAAACTGAATAGGCTCAAACAATAGATTAGCTTGCCATGAAGCCATCGACTCCGACCCCTGAAAACAACAGGTTTGCAAAGTTCAAGTTAGCAACATTAACATATAACAAACTAGTCGCAATGTGGATAAACCAAGGACATCATCACCCTACCTGTATGACAAAGAATCTCGTGGCGTTTTGATCATCATCACAAACAAACCACTCACACGGTGAGGATTTAATTGAGTTGAGATCATCTGCAACAGCCTGCTTTACTTCCTCCTTCGCAGCAACAACTGCAGTCACCGAGTCTGTGGTTGCCATCAACGAAGCCACATCCTCATTCATGCGTCCCTCAGCCAGGTCCTCATCATCCACCGCTGATTTGGATGATTTCAAACGGAGAATGCTTCTGGTATGGGAATGCAGATAGGAAGCCGCTGTGGCTGCAATTTGATAGGCATCAGATGGTCTTATTCCATTAGCCTTCGCCTCACCAGCGTCTACACTCTCTGTTCCATGGCATTCAACATCCTCGGCTTCAGCTGCGGTCGTCGGTCCTGTTTGCTCCTCTTCAGCTGAGATCTTCTCTTTCTCGACTCTCAACACTTGCTCCTTCTTCTCCAAGGATGAAGTCACGAGCCTTAGTCCATGGTGTCTCAGCAAATGTCCTGGCTGCAATGCCATTCCACAAAAATCAATCAGCATACATTTAATAGAGAATTCAACTATGAATCAAGAAATCAAACTAAAAAGGCTATCAATCTATGATTCATCATAATTAACAATAAATAAACACAAAGCTCCCAAATTTTCAATTCAACATCGGCCAGGAATTAAAATGAACGTTGAATCACAGAAGCTATCAAATTCTACAACCCTAAATCCTACAAAATCAACATTAGTCCAAAATCCCCAAATCAACATCATCACACAGATCATACAAATAAACCATCATTCCTTCACTGATAGATTATTATACAATAATGAAGCAAAACAAATCATACCTTGATTTGTGATATTGAATAAGCCAAACTCCCCAAATAAGACATCCGCGAATAAAACCTAGCTTCAGCAAGAGGCACCTTCCGCAGCAATTTCGAAAACGATTCCCTATCAAACTCAATCTTCTCTTCATCATCATCGTAGTCGCAAACATCGCATCCTTCCTCCTCTCCACCGCAATCCCCGCCGTCTTCTTCCAATTTCACCCCCAACTCCTCGGCCAGATCGCCGTGTTTACTATCCCCCTCTTTCCACAGAGATCTAACATGCAAAATCTTAAAAACCCAATTCCCATTCCCATTCCGCCCCTCCTCTTCCGTTTCTCTAACTTCATCCCTCTCTTCAACCAAAACGGCGTCGTCGGCCGAGATCGCCGGTTCAAACCGGGTTTTGGCCCCGGGCCACAGAGATCTGAGGGGGTGCCGGAAAGTGAAACCCCAGGGCGAGTTCTTAGGCTGCGCCGGCGAGACCGACGGCATGTCGCTGAGGCGGATCTCGGAGACGGCGGCGATAGGCGGCGGCGCCATGGCGTGGAACCCCGCCTTAAACCACAAAATATCCATTGTTGATTTTCCTTCGTTTTTGATCTTGTAAACAAGTAATCGAAGATTATTTGTGTGTGTATGTATTATATATAGGCGGAGAATGATAACGTCAGGCACAGTCTTTGAATTTCTGATTCCTCTTTGAGAATTGAGAGACTGATTTCTTTATTATTCGGTGTCAGCTCAAAATATATAGAAACAGATGACCAAACTTCTTAAATCCTCTCTCTCTCTCTCTCTCTCTCTCTCTCTCTCTCTCTGCAACTAGAAAAACTACTCTTTTCCTGGAAAAGGCAGAAAATAAAATAAAATAAAATAAATATCTGAAATTGAGTAAATGATACTCCGACGTAGAGGGCCAGTTGCCGGTTGTCGGTAGTTGTAATTCTTTTTTATTTTATTTTTCTTCGTTGTAATTATTTTATATGCATTTTTGGATATTACTAACTTTTTATTAGAAATGATAAAAAGTTGTTTACTTAGAAATGATAACACGAGTTTGGTTGAGTAACTTGTTTTCTTAAAGTAATTTACTTGTCCAATCCTATTTAGAAACACAATTTTTAAATGTTTTAAACTATAGTCTACATTTTAAATTTAAATTATATATTTATGTTTATTAAAAATAATCTTATTTTGTGTTTATGCAAATAATACATGAGATATAAATTATGGAAAAATAAAACAATTGCATAAAATTATAGCATAATATTATTTTCAAATATAGATGATAATTCAAAATTGACAATACACCTCGGGACAGATGGAATATATGTTGGTGACTAAAATGTGATTTTTTTTTCTTTTTACTACATTAATAAACTTAAAATTGAGCATTCTATATCAAAACTTATCTTGATAAAAGTAAAACACAAGATTTCATCTTATCATTAATAAAGCAATTTATTTTATTTTAACAAATATAACATCATATTTCGAGGACAGGTCCATTAGTATGAAGAGAAGAGTAACATATTTTAGTACATATTTTTTAATTTTATTTGATAATACTCCGTATAATTGTAATCAATGGCGATAATAATAAATTTCAATGCGTGATTACTCATAAGCTGCGGATAAACCGCGTGACGTGTCGGTAAAATTTGAGCTACGTTTATCGAGTTAGGTTGCCAGAATTCAGCTCATTTGAT
Organism: Salvia hispanica; assembly: GCF_023119035.1. NCBI lineage: Eukaryota > Viridiplantae > Streptophyta > Magnoliopsida > Lamiales > Lamiaceae > Salvia > Salvia hispanica. The sequence goes on along the minus strand of NC_062967.1, from coordinate 11,790,898 downwards.
CTATGCTACTGTAGAGACACGTGTAGTGCACGTGGCTAAATATAGGAATTATACATTGTGCATAGATGGTATAGTTTTGTTGTTTTTTTTGAAGGAATCGATAGTATAGTTATAAACCATGTATATTCAACTAAAAAACTAGTACTATGAATTTATATTATACGTTAATACATAACGAACATGTGAAAATTTAAAATATACATAGTACCTCCTAAAAATGCAGGACTTACCGGATTCATTATAGAGTAGTTCCTCTGTTTATAGGACTTACCAGATTCATTATAGAGTAGTTCCTCTGTCCAAATTAAATTAAGTTAAAATCTCTAAACATAAAAATTAAAAAATTATGATGAAAAATGACAGAGGCGATCAAGTAGAAAAAATATAAAAAGAGTAAAGTAGTTGATGAAATAAAGTAAGTGATTGAAAATTTTACTTTTTATCAAATAAAAAATGACCCACTTAATTGAAATTGAAATATAAAAAAATATATAACTCGACTTAATTGGAACATAGAGTATTATTAATTTGAATTTTATAAAGCTAAACAATTCATACAAATCAAGTCATGATATCAGATGGGATGAAAAACTATGAGGTCCAGTTGTTTATGATTCATGATTTTTGTATTGGAGCCTAATATTATAAAAAAAATTAAAATTTATTTTTTTTCATAAATTTTGATTTTAACATATAATATTACGAATTTAAATACTCTATCCGTCCCATAATATAAGACTACATTTGGCATTTTGGGATGTCCCTTAAATTTAGATCAATTCTATTTAAGGAATTTTTTTTCTCCGTAATGAGTTAGGTCTTATTATCCACTAACAATACTTCGGTCACTTTTCTTTCTATTTTCTCTCTCACTTATATTACCAATTGTATATTACAATTCATACCGTTTCAAATGTTGTCTATTTTTTAGGGATGAGTGAATAGTTGTTAAATTTTTCCCAGCGTCGACAAAAATACGATTACATTAAAATGAGATGGATAATTATATCCGACTTCCAGGGACTTTATTATCACATTACTATCATTTTTCAATGATAACTACATCTTATGTGATGTAATAACAAATAAAATGTAGCCGGATTTGATTTCCTTTGGCAAAATTTTCGACAACTATTTAGGTGTTAATATATATATATATATATATATATATATATATATATTTTCGTTTTTCACTGTCAAATTAACATTTATATATTTTGTCTAACATATCAACAATGCAAAATGTAACTAGACTGTCGTGTCATTTTAGTAAGTTGGGAAAACTGACAAATTATTCATCATACAAAAGTACACCATTCATATACATCAACGAATGGGAAAATCCACACGCAATTAATTGAAAACTACTAATTTGAAATCGGACATACTATAATTTTTGAGCATCTACTTTTCAAATCAACCAACGGATAATTTTCATAATAATGCCGATGGTTTCATGAGATGGATAATAACAATGATTTGGTACAGGTGCTGAAGACTATACATTATCCTTTATTAAATAGGAGTAGTAAATTCTCTATATATATTTATTTAAATAAGAGAAAATCAATCACAATTTATTAGATTAAATAGGACTCAAATTTTGAGAGCTCATTTAAAAAGACGGTGTAAGTGTGTAACAAACGTTTGCTATATAATTAGTACTTATATGCAATTATATATTATTAATTAGAACTTTAGAATCTAGGATCCACTATTAGTATTTTTTTCGTGATTTATAATCTATTAAAAATTAAAAGAGTATGGTTCGAGCTAAATGTCATGGTGGTATATATTATAATTAAAAAACACATCATTAATTGCCACATCCTATTTGATCTTATAGATTTGTAGATGGAATATAACTGAGGCCCCCATCTAATTAAGGGTTTAGCATACACTATTATACAGTATTAAATTTTCAGGGTTGGAGTTCATCCACAAGTTTATTAAAAATAGGGTAGTAGATTTTTCGTCAAGGGGTTGGTATTAAATAAATAGTGCGTCGATTTGCAGACATTTAGTTATTTTAAGTACATATATTAATTTTAATAAAGGTAATATACTAATTTGATAATTAAAAATAAGTTGTGATACATACATGAAGACCCGGATTCAACACAATACAAAATGATTCATGCGTGTTGCGAATAAGATATGACTTGACAACGGCACGCAGTGAAGACAATAAACAAAATGGAGGCAATATGTGAAAATCTTGAGATTGATAACCTAATTTTTAACTCTAATCAAGTAGTAATAAAAACAATGGATAAGGTATTGAATAAAAAAAAATAATGTTAATTATTAACGTGTAAAGCCCATGAATCCGATTTAAATACTTTCTAGTTGGGCTTTTATCCAATAGTAGTATATATATGGAGAATAATAATTAAAACAGAAAAACAGAGGAATACTTCACCACACTGCCGCAGCACCGGTCGGGGTAATTTCTTAATTCTTCTCTACCCCTTTCGCTGAGTTATTGTGGTCTGTGGAAATTTGTTGTTGAAGAATGAAGATGGAGTTAGGATTTGAGATGAAAGAAATTATTTGTGGTGAATTAGAATAAAGATGGAGTTGGGATTTGGGAATTGAGATGATTGGTAATGGTGTTCATTTAAATAGAAAGGAAATGGTGTCGTGTGGTTACTGAATGGAAATCACAACTTCAATTGTTAGGTCTGGAGCATTACAAATTGGTCAAATAGTATTTTGTCCGAGGTTTTAGAGGCCCATCAAATTCGAATCACGAATAATTTATCTAAGAGTAGTGAACGAGGGTTTCAAGATTTCATGTCGTCGGAACTCGATTCCGGTTTGATAGGCATGGTTTGGTGATGAAAAATTATTGAATATGCCACTATATGATCATTGCTTGCTAATTTAGGGCAATGCCTAAGAATAATTAGATACTCCATAATTAGGCTGAGGCATGTATAGTGTGATGTAACCTATTGAGGACTTGTGAGGGATAGTTTTGCTTTGAAATAAATGGAACCAAGAAATTGGGAAATGCTGTGTGTGATTTTTATCTGTTTCTAGTCGCATTTCATATTCTCGCGTCATTCATAAACGTGGCATATATTGGACGATATAATTGTCATTTTTCTTGATACTAACAATTCTGAAGAATGATCACTGTTGGAAATATAATAATTTAACTATCATAAGTTACTCGCAAAATCAATATTATATTTTCCATTGCTCGCGTTGCTGCATTGCTAAATGTGTTGATTTAATTGACATCATTTTTGCCTATGTAGTGTTAATTTTATCATTCTCGCCGACGATGATGAAAATGTGAAGAAACCAATTAGTGTTTTGTGGCTTCTTCTCAATATCTTGAATAATTTGCACACAATGGTGCAGCTATGGTTTCCAGATTCCTAAAACCTTTATATGTTTTCCGACTTGTTATTTTCTCGTACTTCTTGTAATTTGAATTTGTGGATTCTAAGTAATTACAAGTGCTTTTGAAAAATGAAACTGAAGGGAGGAGCCGACAGATATAGAGGATGAGTAACATGGCAGCAGGTCCCTCAAAAGTGAGGCCGGGTTCATCGCAACCTTCAGAATCCTCCAAGCGGAAACGCGGAATGTTTCAGAAGGATTGTTAGTATTTCTCTTCTGGAAATCTTTTGTTTGTGCCTTTAAGTTTTACTATGTGTTTGAGAGACTTACACACTTTTTGTTTATCTGGAGAGAGCAGTGCAGCATATGATGTATGGGTTCGGAGATGATGCTAATGTATGTCATATTCCCTTGATCCTTATTTCATTTGCAATGTACAATATAATATTATTCCAGAGCAGAACCCTTGCACATTAATGTTGGAGTATGATTATAAAAATTGTACTACTATTGATTTTATTGTATGTTCGCTCAATTCACGTGCCCTAACGAAGTCACGATTATATAATCCTCATTTCCGGGGAGTTCAATTAATAAGTTGAATAAGCAAGGATGGGACAAACAAACTGGATCGTATTTGTCATACATAAGGATCAAATCATTTGAATTTAGTATGCAAGATGCATTTGGTAGCAATTTGATCTAAATTTGTAATGTCTTTTGTGTTGCTATTGTTGTAATACAGCCCCTTCCAGAGACTGTTGCACTTGTTGAGGATATTGTTGTGGAGTACGTCACGGAGATGGCAAGTCTTGTTAAATTATATGTTCAACACCCTCTCTTGATAATGTTTCAAAGAATTTCTCTTTTCGCTCTCTGGTCGTTCTTCTTTATGAAACGGATTGATTTCTCTATCAGGTGCATAAAGCTCAGGATATTGCATCCAAACGAGGAAAACTCTTGACAGAAGATTTCCTCTTTCTAATCCGAAAGGTAAGTTGCTATGTGGGAGATTTGATTTTTCTCTACCTACTAAGCGATACCCATAAGTATTTGACTTCCACCATGAATGAGTTGATGTTTGAGCTCTCTTATCTTCCATTTTTCAAATCTAGAACGTAAGCATAAATGATTAGCTCATTGTCATGTCAGTTTATCATACACAACTGTGCTTGTATAGGATTTGCCAAAACTCAACCGGTGCACGGAGTTGTTGTCGATGAACGAAGAACTGAAGCAAGCAAGGAAAGCTTTTGAGGTTGACGAAGAGAAACTGGCTTCGACTGACTGATTCTGATATGCGTTATAAACAGAGTGTGTTTTCAACAATTTTATGATATGAATTTTGTTGTTAGTGCAATGATGCTTTGGAAGTCATTGAAGGAGAAATGCTTAAAAATATGTACTGCAATTAACTTCAGTTGAATTGGGTTGGCACTAGGCAAAAATCAAAAATCACAGAATTGGAAAAATTATTCTACCCGATTATCACTAGCAAAGAGATGACCGTGAGAGTCGACTTTTGAGAAGCCATGTTTGCAGAGAGATTATATATATAGATGCATTAAATACAAATACCCACTATTTTATTGATTATTTTAGTTCGAAATAAAACGTGTTGGACTTTTCGAGGGGGACTTAATGGCTGTGAATCATTGGCGGACACAGGTACAAAGAGGGAGGGGCTTAAGCCCTTCCCAAAAGTTTCTTTTTTATTGAATTTCTACTTTAATTTTTGTTCGAAATTTTCAGAAATTAACTTCAGCCCCTACCAAATTATTGTCTTTGGAGACTAAATCTTCGAAAGTTGAGTGACAGGAGGGGCTGATATATAGAATTGCTGAGAAAATAGCAAAGTAACAACACGTTTCTTTTTCTAATTCTAAAGTGTTACTCACGATTTTAATTAAAGACTTGTAAAGATTAATGTTTTCTAGGGAAGGCAACCAATTAATTAGTGAGTTCAATTTTTTTTCTTAATTTTCTTTTAAATTCAGCTATGCAAAATTTAAATTTATTGTTTCGTTGGGGTTGGAGATTATTCAAGAAAACCTATTATTGAAAGAGTAAAAAATTAATCCCAAATTAAAATAAGCACAACTATAAAATGTTAATTGTTATAATGGTTAGTTAAGTGTTGTTATTTATGAATTTGCATTGTTGTATTATGATTTTTTAATAAGGTATGTCAAAGGATAACTAATTCTTAATCCAAAATTCGGAACTTCAATGTCATGCATTAAAATTATCAATACTAATGTTTAATGTAAATTTTAATATCAACACAAAACATAAATATATTAATAATAATGTTGATATTCTTATATCCTTGTGTTAATATTTTTTACATACAAAATTGAAGTTCTGAAATGAAATTAGTTAGCATTTTAACGCGACCCTTTTTAATAATATATTATCTTCACTCTTTTTAATTTGTTTATATATTTTTTGGGACGTCACAAAGGTAGGTGAATAATTTTTTTTGGCAATATTAACACTATCCTTTATTTTTTTTCTACTTTGTTCTTAATTCTCCTACCATAAATCAATGTCACAGTTAAAAAAAGACAGAAAATATTATTTTTCACACCACACAGTATAAAGTATTAGATAGAAAAATATGGAGTATAGTGAAGCTCCTAGCCCCTACTACCGTTTATTTCTGCGTCCGCCACTGCTGTGAATTCATCCTATTAAGGTGATGTTAGAACATGTGATTTGTTTGGTGATTTTTGTGTCAGGAGATGTCAAAAATCTGAATTTCAAATGCATGTTGATTTCCAAATTTTGGCATGTTATTTTTATTTAAAGAACTTATTTAGTTTGAAAAATACAAGCAAATTGCTATCAAGTTGTCATATCCATCATTTGTAACATATAAGTTGTTTGTAATCGACAAAAGTCGATGGAACGACCAAATGTGGGAGTTGAGTTTTCGATAGTACGAGGAAGAAAGAATCTGAATGGTTACATCTCTCCCTTCACAAAGGATCTCTACAATTTTAACAAAATTGTGAAGAGCATAAAAATGTTCCAACAGCTAAAGATTATGTAAAACTCAAATCTTGCTACAAAATAAAATGTTATAGCTAGGGTAGTATTTCCTTGATCTTTGTCTTCTGCTCCTCCGTCAATGATGTCGGGAAAATAACCTCGAAGGCCACGTATAAATCACCCTTCTTGTTACTGAAATGTAACGGCATGCCTTCCCCTTTAAACTTCCTCACTTGCTTCGGTTTTGTGATTCCCTGTTACAAAATTTCAGATCATCTTCATTTTTTCTTTCCTTGAAATCAAAATGCAACAATAGATGATCTTATAAAAAGATATGTGAGAATTTTGGCTAAGAATGTTTCATTTACCTTGGAGCTGATGTCCACTAAATGCTCGTCGAGGTGTTTAACAGTCTTCTCAAAACCAACAAGGGCTTGAACCTGAGATAGAGAAGAGTTTTAATTTGACATCGGTCATTAACCTTTGACAATCATCTAGGTCAAGGCTGTCCAAAACCGAAACATTACCAAAGTAATGGTGACTGTTGTATGCAGATCATTGCCTTCCCTTCTGAAGCGGTCATGGGGTGCAGTACGTACACGAAACTACAAATATGAGATCAAATAGTCAGATATGTTCAATAATTGAAAAATAAAGAGAATTAATCCACTACCAGAAATTAAATTAAGGATGAGGATTAAACCTTAAGATCTCCTGCTTCACCATCAATTATTGGTTCACCTTCTTCATAGAACAGCACTTCCTGTAAATAAATAACAGTGCAGAAAATGAGACATGTCTGACTTTAGTTGACAGACTCGGCGAAAAACATTATCAAAAGTTTCTGATCGCTTTACTACAGAAGCATTTCAAGGAAAAGCACGAGTTTGTGTTCCATGCATACTGACTACTAGCCTGCCTAGTTGGACTGGTGCTTGGAGAGAGTAGGATTGAAAATTCATAGGACGAGAGCAAGAAAGGTAAAAGCCGTCAATATAACAAAGTTTTGCAGAAGACATGTTGGATCTATATTTAGAACCATGAGGTGGGGAGAAAAGAATTGCTTACCTGTCCATCCTGCATTCCTTTCTCAATATCCACGGTGATAAAATCACCTTCCCTTTCATACTTCACATTTGGGCACTGTTCACATACCTGAAAAGAAACAGAACAGAACCTTGGTTGAGTGATACCTAGTGCTTCAAGATGGATTTGCATTTACTCATTATGAAAGATATACCTGCTCCGTCATCTGCTGAAACATCCCAGGACCAATTTGTTTGTGGTAAACCTCATTTCTACAGTTGCAGCGCCTCTTCCCTGGGGCTGGTTTTATTACGTTTTTCACCCTCCAAACCTGATGGATTGCACATCTCAATCATTCAATTATGAGCGGCTATGCAACTGTTATTGTTGTCCATTTATTTGTGTTTTATGAAAGTTCTTTTTACTATCATACGCATGTTTACATTCCAAGCAGATTAAGACATAAATGGAACCAAAATGATCAAATATCAAACATGTAAACGGCACATTCAGACTATGGACAATTCAAAACAACATACATCTATTTCTTCTTCTATATATCTTTAAGCCCTATAAAGCCACAACTATAAGAGAAATTTAATCTCAATATCTCAAATATGATCAGAAGGGGGAAGATACAGCAGCCAATTTAGCAGTACAATATTCTATTTTGCATATTTATAGACATTATATTCATCAGTTCTTCACTTAATCACAAAATATATTTATTCAGAGGTATATATATATGTTGTTTCCGCATTCAGTACCTTCAAAGTACCCCCCATATACAGGTCTTCAAGTGTGGCGTCCAAATCAACAATAACATCATCACCTTTGACAACCCTCTCTTCCTCTTCAGCGGGACCTCCACCAAAGAAACTGGAATGTGTTTCATTGTCAGAAAATTATCTCATGGAAACACGAACAAATATTCAATTTCAGTAACCAAACAAGGCAAAAAGGTCCGGCATACATGAGCAATTTAAACCCAAACAGAAAGCATCAACACTATGACATGTCTACATATTAGCTTAGTGGACAAGTACAGGGTGGTTTCTATTACACTTCAAGGTGAATATAGAGTACATAAGCAAGGACATACCATAAACTAACTGAATAAGAAGTAAAACCTAAAGCCATGTTTGAAACTATCAATTCAGGATATTATTGATAGTGCAACTAGATAAATGACTTTCAAGCCAACAAATTAGAAACAGTAAACCATTAAAAAGGCTTTATATATCTGATGGTACTAGCATGTGTTTCAATTAAATAAGTTTACAACTTTATGGTTTACCTTTTGCAAGTTCTTCGGCACTTCTCTCGCCTAATTCACAGGCAGAGATCAGTATAGTATGCCTAGTTTTCATTATGTTTTTCACGTTTTCTCATAATAATAATAGTTAAGCTGCGCCCCTAAAAAGATGAATAATAGGTCAAGATGGCAGACAATCTATGTCATCTTAAAACGTAATCTAATTAAGAGAAAGGTATGGGCTCTAACTTTCAATCTGCTGGGCAAGGTTGTATGCCAAACTCCTTAACAAGAAAGAAAGCAGTATAAAGTACAATGTATACCACATAAGCTGCAAAAAATCCTTCGTTTCCATATGAAAATCAAGCAGCTACAACTGATGGAGTAAACACACATAAACCAGCATAATGTCCAAAACGAGAAGCTCAAATGAACATCAATATGTAAGAGCTTACGAGCTAAATATATCTTGAATGTTCATACCGCCACCTCCTCCTCTCCCACCACTAGCCGCATGCTGCTTGAGACCTTCCTCACCGTATCTATCATATATACCTCTCTTTTCGCTATCCGATAAAACTTCATAAGCTACAGGATCGGACGAATGCAAAACAATCATAATCCTCCGAATAAATCATCAATGCCGAGTGATCATATCACCATTTTCCTAGTCTTCTAGCTAATTCAATTAATACAAAATTCAAATAACAAGTAAATCGCGACAAATAATACCATTGTTAATTTCCGCAAATCTCTTGTTCGCCTCCTCATTCCCTTGATTTTTGTCCGGATGATACTTCAACGCGAGCTTCCGATACGCACGCTTTATTTGGTCATCCGAGGCGCCTTTCGGAACTTGGAGAACATCATAGTAGCTCTTCCTGGTAGATGCACAAAATCAGGGAGATAAATCAAAACCGGATCCTGCAATCTATTCACAACAGAATCGAAAATCCTAACACTTACGCTGCAACAGCGATCAGGCAGTATAACGCGTAGCATACAAACAGCAATAACTTTGATCTCCGATGCGCCATGACAGCAGGCACAGAAATAAAAAATTGCGAATGCGGAAAAGCTAGGGCTTCTAAACGGATCTTCACGCCAGCTTACAGAAATTGCCGAGTATCTGGAATCAGTACTCGATTGTAAACGAATGAGCGAATGCGCAAGAAATCGAACACCGACGAGAGATTTCTCTCTTTGCGACTGACAGAGAGAAGCTGAACCGTGGAAGGGAACGAGCTTTTCATATTTATTCAGTGAAGTGCTTAGAGTTCGAGTTGACGTAGGTTTCAGTTTGCAACGTGGTCTTGGGAGAGCTGGCCAATCAGAGCTCATTTCCACTTGTTTAAACCAATCATAACTGGCCACGTGTAGATATAATTTCTCTTTCGTGTGGTTGGCCGAACCGAATCGCAACCGGTCGATCGGATCGGTGGGAAACCGGTTTGGGAGTACTATTTCCCTTGGTTCTTAAAATAAATCTTAAAAAATAGAGAAATTTATAAATAAGATATAGTTTCGGATTTGGATCCTCCGCTGTGGCTCCAAGCACAGCAGGGACTGCTGTTTCAAACAGTAAATATTTTAAAATAAAAAAAATTAATATTTTATATATTATTTTAATATTATATTTTAATATTAAAAAATTGGCTGTATGTAACAGCAGCCCCTGCTGTGCTTGGAGCCACAGCAGGGGATCCAAACCCGTTTTAACGTGCAATTGAAGTAAGTTAAAGGAAAAAAAATAGTTAAAGTAGTGTTATTGGTGTGTGGATTTCATATTATTAATGGTGTGTAATTGGTTAAAATATTTTGGGAATATTACAATAGTAAAATTAGTCAATTTTTATAGACAGAGGGAATATTTAGTTTTCATTGCATTTAATTTTTTAATTGCTTTCAACTACTTAAATTAGATTAAATACTAAACTTTCATTCATAATCAAATACAATATCATTTTATCATGGTCCATGACACAAGATATTTGTAAATTTATGGATGTGGTTATATTTGTGCACTTGATGCTATTAGCCTAACAATACAAAGGACTTTACTTTAAGAATCAGGTCGTGATTATTGAAGTTAGAATCATATTTCAAAAAACTAATTATACGCTGTAAATGAATCAATCAATTTAAATTTGGATCGAAATTTTTTATTTGAACTATTTAATTATTTTTATATTAATGGGCCATACGTGATTGCTTGACTCAATATTTTGTAAACAAGTTTATCAAATAAGCAACTAACTCTATTTAACATCAAAATTCAGCGATTAGTACTATATAACCAGTAGATTGGCCATCTACTTAAAAAATATTTAATCCAAACAAATTAAGTTTAAATTAGTAGTATAATTTTATTACACTTTCTATTGAAGTTAAGTTTAATTCTTCAATTAAAGTTTGCAAATTTCTTTTGATACGTAGCCACTTTAAAAGTGAGTAAATATTTTGTTGGGTCAATACAAATAGTCCAATACTAAAAGGCCCAATTCAGAAATGCGGGTCGATAATTGCCCAACATTTAGATTCGGGTAGTTTTATTATCACTATTTCCAGCCCGATTGCTAAACCCACCACCGCGCGGCGGCGCCGTCAACCCGCACGCGGCGGCGCTCTTCATACAACGAAGATGAAGTCGGCATTAAAAGCTTCCATATATTTGCTATCTGCTAGTAAACTCGCTGACCCCTAATGTGTGGCATTTCCTACTTGTAGCTCTCCCAACGCTCAATTTCGTTTTTTTTTCCCTCCCTCCATTTTCGCAGATAAATTTTGGGTAAATACAAGCAGCAAGGTTTCATCGCGATCGATTATATCCACCTTCGACCTTCTCCGCGGCCAATTTGACTGCAGGTAAAGTTTTGCAAGTGTAACGTTTGGAGCTTTGCAGCTGGCGTAATTTCTGTTTGAATTCTGTGGATTACTCAATCATATGTTCAATCAATGGCTCGTCATATCAATTGCACACTATCAAATATCAATGAATGGTAACAGTTGTTATAAGCATGTGTATTTTTTACAAAGAAAAGAGAAATTTACATTACATGTGCTTGAGGAGAAATGGTTATTTTATGTAGCATTTGTTATGCTCTTATGTTGATGAAATGGATTTGGTTGTATGGCATTGAACATTGAACATTGAAATGTGGTGCTTTTGGTCTCTTGATGAATTTATGGTGAATGGCTCCTTCAGTTCAGACTACATAAACAATTTGTTTAGCTGTTTATAGATGAGATGAGATTGATGGCTAAATATCTCTTACTATTATGTAATTTTAGAAAATACGCTAGTAAGTAATGGCTGATGACGCTGTGGAAATGCAACCGGTTGAAATTTATAGCTAATAGCTGCATCGTTCTGCTGGCCAGCTTCCATGCACGAGGATTTCAGAGCTCGAATAGGGCTGTTCACTCTTCTGCTCATGAGGATGATGATTTCTCAGAGTTGGATTCGGGAGTATCAGAATGCCTTCCAAATAAAATTGAATCAGTTATCGAGAAAGTTGATGATTTTTTGGTATGATATGATTCACTAATAACTGTTGTTGTTTCCTCTTAGTTTATGCATTATGTTACTAATATTTTGTAGTTTCTGACTTGAGTTATTCATTCTCATGCCATGAAGGGTGATGATGTTTCCTTAGAAGTGAATCCAAGAGTATCAGATTGGCCTGACCAGGAAATTAATTTGGTTACAGAAAAATCTGATGCATTTTTGGTAGGTTCGCAGGTATCTCTATTGTTTCCCCTTATTTATGCAATCATGTCATTAATTTAATCTTGTGTGCGACATTTCTGACTTGAGCTGTGCTCTTCTGCTGTTGAGGATGATGATGCCTTCTCAGAACTGGGACCAGGAACATCAGATGTCTCCGCTAAGAAACTGAATTTGGTTACTGAAAAACGCGATCATTTTACGGTAATTTTTACTGTTGTGCATATTTGTTTTTCTGCTTGTGTTTTTCTATATTGATCTTGCTCGTATGATTGTATACTTTTTCAATTACATTTGTGGCATTATGAAACTCCAATCACATTTGTTGCATTTTGAAACTCCAATCGCATTTGTTGCATTTTGAAACTCCAATCACATTTGTTACATTTTGAAAGTCCAATCACATTTGTTGCATTTTGAAACTTCTTGGAGCTAACTTCAATCATTAGGCATCACTCATCATGAACCCTTTTTGCAATAATGAAGTCTCAGAAGTTCATTTTTTGTTATTCTCATTTACAGAGAACAAATTCCCATAAAAAGGCCCAGTCTTCAGGTCACAAGGATTTGATGAAAGCCATTGCCAGATCTTTTGCTACTCCAGCTAAGGCTCGTGTCCCTTCTCATGCAAGGATGCCTACTGATAACAAGGAGCCGGGTAGCAAGTCCATATCTTCAGATTACAGGCCAAACGGGGAGGAGGGAGTTGGAGCAGTTGCCAAATCTTCTACAACTTCATCTACTGAGTCTCATGCCCCTCATAATGCGCCAAGATCTACTGATGGCAATAGAAATATATCTGGAACAAAATATCCACTCTCTGTCTCCATTATGAACATACCTTCTGAAGTTGGTCTCTCCAAGCTCGTAGAAGCTATTTCAGTATTCGGAAAGGTTTCTGGTGCTTCTTTTGTGACTACATCTGAAAATTTTAAGTGTTGTAACATTGATTTTGAGGTAAATATTTCTTCTCCCATCCCCCCGGTCATACGGCTTTTTATGTTTTACTTCAATGTAATAGTAGTATATGATTAAGTCTTTCATCCATTGTTTCCAAAGGATGCAGACCAATGCAAGAGAGCAGTTTCGGCTGGTAAAGTTGAAGTGGGAAGTCACATATTTCTAGTTAGTCCTCTTGATGCTGTAGATCTAGTTGCAGTGAGGATCAAGAACATAAACCTATGGACTACTGATTATGCAGTACACTCCATATGCAAGGCAGCTGGCGAATTAGTGGGATTGACTAGGACAAACAGGACCTGTGTGGATGCCTTCTTCAATGTCCGGAATCACACTTGCCATCTGGACATAATTAAAAAGTGAGAATTCCTACTCTTGCCTGATGAAGCTCCGCAAGAAATTTCACCACGCCTGAAGAGACTATTATGTTATACACAATTACTTGCTAGTTGCTACTCTCTCATGTCACAGAATTACTCTTAGCATCTTTATCATTCGGAATACTAGTGATTCTAATTCTGTCTTTTGTTCCTTGTTTTTGCCGTCTGACCGATGTGTCGAGAACAGAGCATGCCATCCAGCTGCTATAGATTTTCATTTTTAAATTCTTTGGTTTACGCCTTTCCGTTTGTGTTCTAACATAACATCATCATAATAGAAATCAAGAATCAGTGATTTTCAAAATACTTTGCTGCTTTTGTTAGCTGACTATATACTTCTTTCCCTTGTGTTATAGGATAATCTTTTCATAATTTGAGCTGTTCTCTCCATTTTGGCTTGCAGGTTGAATAATACAGTATGTGAAAGCAACCACTGGTCTGCTTGCGAGCTCCCAAGCATATCTAACGCATCTCAAGCTGGATACAATTTGCATTCCCAGATTGCTGATCATTGTGCCAAGCTGAGCACAGAACTTTCCATGAAAAGAATATATCTGCAGGATCTAGAGAGCTTAAACAAGAGTGTAATGCACCTAAAAGACATATCATCTCCCTTGAATCACTCAGGTTAGAGATGAGACTACATCTGTTTCTTTGTAGACGTAAAAATTACTCTACCATTATTTATGATGATAATGAAACCTTCTCTGTTCCAGAACTTGCTTTTGATAAGAGTAAACAAAATAATGAGTTTTGGTCATGAAACCTTCTCTGTTCCAGAACTTGCTTTTGATAAGAGTAAACAAAATAATGAGTTTTGGTCCAAAACTTTGTTCCTCTTCTGATATATTATTATTTGTTATGCAAGAGTATTTGTGTAGTCTTGAGTGATGGAAACTGTAACTGAACCTAGAAGCTAATGGTGTTGGGTGCTATGAGATAATCAGATGAGAGTCGGAGTCACGGGTAGCAGTTTTCTTAAAGTAGAATTCTGCCATTGGAGCTATCTATTTCAAGAGAGTATTTCTTTGCACTCTTTTTTCAGACGGGGCTTCAAAACATCCCAAAAACCAATCACTGTTGCAACTGGGTAACATTGTTTCCATTAGCCAGCAGATTTGTCCTCTTTCATATCCACACCGAGAGTCCTGCAAGACTTCTTCTTGTCTTTACTCTCCGACATGCTCATAAGTGTAGATTCAGCCATAGGATAGTCTCCACTCTATTCAACGTCGAGCATGGCCCCTCAACTTCTATACTGTTCCCAGATTCTTGTCAGGGACTACCCTAAAGGCTGAGTCGTCAGTTGGACAGAGCGTAAAAGAGCAACCCGTCTCAAGTCAGCTGAGTGGCATATATCAGTGGGTGATGATAGGAAACTGTTGGAAAGAAGCAGAAATTAGGGCATTTCGACAGAATCATAGTCAACCAAAATCAGTTATCTAGTATCTACAAGACTACAACTCAGGATCCTCGTAAACATAGAAATGAAATCTTCCCATATTCTCGTAGTTAGAACGTCGTATAAAAGAGTGATAAATGTAATAGAGCAACGTAATCCAAAATTATTTAATTGTTTATTTTATTTTCCGCATTTCAATTATATTTTCTACCACGATCCTCGATATCAGAGCCACGCAGGCGAGAATGTGGTGAAGTGGACCCATGGGAAGGATATTAATCCCATCCATGAGCATCCAAAAGGACAAACTCGTGGGCTTCGAAGATTTGAATCGAATTGAAACTTGCTCTGTTATTTTGTACTCCCTCCGTTCCACAGTAATAGAGTTATTTGCCATTTTGGTACGTTTCATAGTAATAGAGTCATTTCCCTTTTTAGTAAAAGTCAACACATTTTTACATACCTACTTTACTCTCTCTTACTTTTTTCTCTATTAATCTCTCTACCTTTTTCATTTTCCACTTACTCTTCCTTTACTTAACTCATCTAATACAATTTTTCTTAATTTTCGTGCCGAAAAGAAACGTTTCCATTACTATGGAACGGAGGGAGTACTGTATAAGACAAAACAATTATGAAACGGTAGATTTAGTAACAAATTTAGTTATACGCATTGAATGTATTGTTAGAAAGTTGATGGAATCTTAAATTTTGATCTCGAATCCCGAGTTGTAGTATTGCATTTCGAGGGGCCACCTGCAACCCCACATTGAATTAAATGGATTTGGGGTTTCCATAAATCGACGTTTAAATGCAACAATCTAGACACATGTGATAATATTCAAGATATAGTAGTATATAGAATTTAGATTGATAATATTGAAGATATGAGATTTGATATGCTGACTGGTGAGAGACTCTATTTGAGCGCCTGTGAGCGCCTTCATACTTTTTCTCTTCTTCCTTTTTTACAACTTCTACCGCATCGTGTTTCTGATTACTAGGATTCCAACAATATATTCTTTTTCAACAATAATCTTATTTCCTCCCTTCCTGCCTTTTCAATTTTGACAACCCCAATTACAGTGAAATTTCTTCTCGCACGCTTCACATTCTGGTTCTTTTTTTCTTTTTACCACAGATTCTACTTCTCCCCATTTTTCCTTCATTCTTTTACTAAACTAAAGCACAATTCATCATAATTAAGTTATTTTCCTTATTCAAGCATCCCATTATAATTAAGTTATTTTTTTTTTACAAAATTCAACACACTTAATAGTTAATAGTATCTCTTACTACTATCTTATTATTCTATACTCAATTATTTAGTATTTTGTTCACTATTTTACTTTATTCTACGTCGCTTATCTACTTCATTATCATTTATATAACTTTTCACAATATACCTTCTTTTTTTTAATAATACAGTATACTTATTCACTGAACAGTTATTCATTAATCTTTGTATAAAAAAAAAAGTTTTTTAAGTATAACGAGACAGGTATAGTACGGAGTACTCTATATTTTTGAATTGTGAAAAATAATTTTATTAAAAAGAATATTAATATTAATTTTTTAAGTGGCCAACCAGAGAAAAAATAGAATCCATCTTTTTATTTTCAGTAAAATATACTTATAAATTAAATATACTTATTTTTATAACATTGGTTTGCAGAGTAATTTTCAACGTTGTAGTGATTTTTGATGAGATTACTCCTTCGGCAAAACAAAAGAGCTGCCTAGTAATCGATTTAATCGTTTAAAGTAAGCTAAGTGGGAGTATATAATTACTTACCACTCCACTTTCATACTCTTACGTTATTAAAATTACATGAAAAATTGCTCATATTATTTCAAATAAACGCGAACAAATGTGTATATTATTATTACTCCATATTTAATTTCCCTGCATTACTGATTTATTCTTTCAAACCTTCCACAATTAATGTACAAGCTTCATTATACAATTTCATGCAGCTAAAGTTGGAATAAATCAAGAACAAGTTTCCAATACATGATGGGAAAATAAATTGAAACCAAATCACAAATGTAAAAGTGATTATGAGCATCTCCCATAATTCAAATACTCCGATTTCAGATGGATGAAATAGGATTCCGATTAGTGGTAAATGATCCAGTGAAGGCTAGGCACCCAAGCAGACCTTGCCGGTACGGCAGAAACGTCTTCTTCTTCATCTCCTCCGCCTGCGCTCTATTCGCCGTGTAATGCAGCTCGTGCGCCGACACTCGCCTCCGCCACAATCCGTTCGCAGCTTTTCCGTTAACCGGAGCCTTCGTTCCTCTCTTCGTCTCATGATTCTTCGAAGACGACGGTGAAGACAACGAGATCGACCAGAATCTGTTGCCTCTCCCCTCGCTCTTGCTCCGATGCAGTAGATCCTTGAGAAACATCCACTTCTTCGAGTTCCTCCCCGACGGCGACTCATTGATCCTCTTCGCCTCGTATTCCACCGCCGGCGACATGGATCTAGCTTTCCGGTGCGAGAATTTGAGATCTCCGCCTCCGCTGTGCAATTGCATCGGCCGGATGTGGCCGTTGAAGAAGAGGTCGTCGGCGTTAGGCAAATTAGCGGTAGGAGCAAACCTAGAAGAGAATTGGAACTGGAATGAAGCGGAATTGATTCGATCGAAATGCATGGGGGTTGGGGGAGCGCTGTAGAAGTAGGAGGAGGTGTGGATGTCCTCCTGGCTGAGGCGCGGAGGGTCAGCGGCGGAGGGGAGATGAGAGAGAAGCATTATTGTTGTACAGAGAGCAAAGGAGACGAAGCTATGGGTACTGCTACTCTCCTCTGTTTTAGGTGTGTATATCAGTTACCTTGATATCTCATTAGAAGTTTTCATTTTATTGACTTTTATTTTTTCTCTGTCATTTATAATGTGGGTAAATTTATTCACCAAACTTAACCTGACTCAACAACACTCCTCGACAAACATAACTTTCATTTTAACTCATTTTTTTATGCTTTCAAGGGGGGGATAAGCTAGACCTATTTATCATAGATTCATAATATGTCTCTGCAATTTTGGAAAGAAAATGAACTTTTAGTGTTCTTTTTGGTCCGTTCCACATAATTTGTTCCATTTCACTTTTACCATTTTTGGTAGTGGACCTCATATTCCACTAACTCATCCATACTCACATTTTATTATAAAACTAATATATAAAGGTAGGATCCACGTTCGACTAACTTTTTCAACCCACTTTTCATTACAATTCTTAAAACTCGTGCCCGGTCAAAGTGACCCGAATTATCCGGACGGAGGGAGTATCTTTTTTATTTACAAAGACCAAAAACGTTAGTAGTAGTGGAAATAGCGTTTGTTATTCAAACACTTTTATATGCATAACTGATTGAAGGAAGCAAATCTAAATAGTGTTAATTTTTACTAAATAAACTCAGATATTGGTATAAATATTTTTTAGCGGTAAACAAAATGAATTGATGGTTATTCGTTTTTAAGTCGCAGATGTCAGCAGAGTTAAATTTTATTTTCTAGAAGTAATTGACGTTTTTCCCCTTTTAGGAAGCTGTTCACGTCAAATTTGTAAGTATACGAAATTAGGTAACCAAAGCTATATACAAGTCCAGAAGTTACACCACACCTCATATCTACTCCTATATAGGAGTATTTGATGCTGTCAAACCATTTTTTATTTGCATTTTTACATAATTATTATCGTAATAAAAAATGTCCACGTTAGTATTTAATTAAAGAAAGATACTTGCATTACCACGTCATCAGCAACTACAAAAGTGTATTTGATTTCTGAATTTATTTAAAAAATAATTGGAACTCTTGATTTTTCCATGTTTCTACTTCTATTTTATTATTTGCATATTAATTTAGTAATGATATATAAGTATAAAAGTTTGCAAATCATATGAAATCGTAATAAAGAATTTAGAAAAATAAAAGACATTGAATATTTACGATTTATGTTCTTCCCAAAAAAATGAAGTTAGTCGTCTGTTCAATTTCCTGTGGTGAGGTGTACTATTTTTAGGTGAGCAATAAAAAATGGGTTGAACACGTATTCAAATGTTCAACTATTTATGATTTTTTTGCCAAAATAATAATAGTACACGTGTTGGTCGTGCTTAAAATACAATGATACTAGTGAAAACTGAAAAAATATACAGATAAATTGCAATTTACCGAAAACTTTCCAGCATCAAAGTTTTATTACTACTTCCTCCGTCCTCCATTACAAGCGAAACACTTCTTTGAAGTATTTATTTTTCAAGAAAAAGATGACATTTAATAATTAAAGTGAAGAGAATAATATAGGATGTGATTTCAACATATCCAATATAAATTCTCTTAACTCAAATTATTAATCGAATCCGTTGTCTCCGGTGGATAAGTAGTAAGTTATACTATTCAATAAAACTACTCTCTAAATGTACATGAAAGACCTATAATTTGATTTTGCAGCAGAAAATACAATTAATCCGTTGTCTCCGGTGTACACATAAAAGATTAAATTTTTGTTAAATTTTAAGAAATACTACTACAACAAACTTAGCCCAAATAAATAACTAAGGAGCGTTACCCAATATGCTCTGAAATGGCACTGGTCCAATAACACCATTTTAGATCAGCCCAAGCCATTAGATTTTAAATACTCCTACTCCCTATGAACTCGTCTATATTTACACATAGGATAATACTGTTTTAAATTGTTCTTCTCTGAAAATTTTAAATTTACTCTTATGAATCATCCAAAAATTTTAAAAAATTAGAAAACAAAGTTTTACTAACATTTTTTTTCTGTCTCTGTACTAGAAAGTTTACAAAGGAGGAACAAAATGGTGTATTATTTTTTATTATTATTTTAGCAGTATATATCCTATTTACCTGTGAATATAAAGAAAAGAGAGAATAAGTTAACATTTTTTTCATTTTCAGTCTAACTACTGTTGTAACCATTTATCCCCCATTATAATAAAAATGATAAATAAGAATGGATAATATAACATCAATTATATGGGACAAAGAATCATAAAAGGTAAAAACTATCCGCATGTGAGCATGTCCCCCTAGTCCAAATGTAACGTGACGTTTGCCAATAACCTTGTCACAACAATTATCATGTTGCTCTATTTGTAAAATTAGATAAGTGATAAGTCATTAATATCATATGTGGATGAGGATGACACATTAGGAAAGACACGAAATTCGAGTCACTATTTTTTTCAATTCAATGAACGAGTGGCATATATTCATTGAATTGTCCTAATTGTTGAAATACCAAATTTTAATCAACTAACCAAATGGTATGCCTCCACTCAAACTATACAAATCAATTTGGTCGGCACAAATCTCATAATCAATACTCCATATATAGTAAGAACTTGCTATTCGTTGTTTTAAGATTAAAGGCAACAAATTACGTAATTAAACGTGACTATCATAATGAATTTGGGCAAAATTTAGATTCTAAATTAACCATATGTGGAAATATTCGTTAATAGGCCCATTCACAATGGGCCATCAATCCATAAAGATTTGACAAATTTTGCTTTATCACATTTGCCATTTTAGTGAATTTGGAAGGTTTTAGGAATTAGGGCTTTAGCCTTTTCCATGAGCTATTTATGTTAAGGAAACCCTCGTGAAATGGAAACAGAAAGCCGTTGTGGAAACAGCGATAGCGACTGCAGTTTGACATAGCTGAGAGATTCCTTTATTCCACGAGCTAAGAACTTTTCCCCTTCCCGCTCGGATTTCTGACACGCCGTATAACCGATTTAATATTCGATTTCACAATTTTATTTTATTTTTCCTGATTGATTGAGAAGAAAACGGCTTGAAATGAAGTATGTTTTGGTCACCGGAGGCGTGGTGAGCGGCCTCGGGAAAGGCGTCACCGCCAGCAGCATCGGCGTCGTGCTGAAAGCGTGCGGCCTGCGCGTCACTTCCATTAAAATTGGTGTGTTGGCTATTTTCCGCGGTTGATTGTTGTTTTATATGTCAATTATTGTGTTTTTTTTTGGTTTTCCGCTGTAATGGCGTGGATCGAGGATTGCGAAAATAGGAATGCGAGTATATTCCTGAGGGAATACGTAATTGCATGAGGTTTTCATTTGTTTATGATTTCAATCTTTATTGCGTGATGCTGAGTGTGGTAAGGGAGCTGAATCGAATTTGTTTAACTTAAATTTGGATGGGGATGAGCATTGGTTTCTCGATATTTTATTGCATGCGCGAGCGCGGTCAAAGTTTGAACGTATGAATGTTTTAGATTTTTGTTTGAATATAATATTTTATAAGCATTTCATGATTGATTGGTGAAATTCTTAATTATGATTTGAGATGATTGATTCTGGCATCAATAAATATTTTTTTTCTAACTCTGTTATGTAGTCCAGTTTGTATATTATCTGTAGGCATATCAATTTAATTGTTTGTTCAGAATATGGATTTTTTCATACTTTGTTCATGGGTGCCTACTTATTTCGCCTTTATATGCATGTAGATCCCTATTTGAATACAGATGCTGGTACAATGTCCCCATTTGAGCATGGGGAGGTTTTTGTTCTTGATGATGGAGGCGAGGTATCCCCAATCTTGCGAACCAAAAGTATCAGCTTTACTGCATTAAACTTGTTACACATTATATGTCTCAAGAAGTATCAGATTAAGATTTATTTTGAACTTGTTAAAGTTTTAATATACAGGCTTTATGTGTGTTAACCCTGCAATTTGTATAAAGTTTTAATTTTTTGGCAACTTTTGGATAGGTGGATCTTGATTTAGGTAACTATGAAAGGTTTCTGGATGTGAGACTTACTAGGGACAACAATATTACTACAGGAAAGATATATCAGGTAATACACTATTGGCCTAAGGTTTCTAGTGGATGTTATTATATGTTTCTTTTGTGCTAATTTTGCAATCCTTTCTTCAGTCTGTCCTTGAACAGGAGCGGAGAGGGGATTATCTTGGGAAGACAGTACAGGTTGTTGTAGTTTTTAGGTGTTGTTTTGTTTGGATAGAACAAGTGACGTTGACTCTTATTCTCATCTCTTGTTGCATTCTGGGTTGAGTTCAGGTGGTACCCCACATTACCGAAGCCATTAAGAATTGGATTGAATCAGTATCACATATCCCTGTGGATGGGAAAGAAGGCCCTGCAGATGTTTGTGTTATAGAATTGGGCGGCACTGTTGGTAAAGAGTTATTTGCCTAAGATTCTTGTTCTTTATTTCAAAATCAATCTTCAAATTTGTTTTCTCTCAGTGATTTTAATGTTCCTTCTCTAGGTGATATTGAGTCAATGCCGTTCATTGAAGCTTTGAGACAGCTACTCTTCTCTGTTGGTAAGATTGAATAAATTGCCTCCATATGGGAGCATAAAATTTTCGTATTGCAGGACCCTTGTTTGTTACTAACCATTGATTTCTTTCTCTTGCTTTAAGGGTTAAGACACCTATTGTGGGTCTCATGGTCCTAGTGAACTCACTTCTTATTGGTTGTTTCTTTCGCAGGACAAAATAATTTCTGTTTGATTCACGTCAGCCTTATCCCCGTTCTCGGAGTTGTTGGTGAACAGGTAATCTTAGTTATTTAAAAAGATTAAATTCTACAGTCTTGTTATTTACATACTTTTTGTGAAGCTAAATTCCTCTTTCCCAAATTCCACTCGATGCAGAAAACTAAACCTACACAACATAGTGTCCGCGAATTGAGGGCATTAGGCTTGACCCCACATTTTCTAGCTTGCCGCTCAGCAGAGGTACATTGTTACTATGGACAAGATATTTTCTTTTTTAGCGAAAATCTTTGAACAAAAGTTGAAGGCTATTAAAAGTGAAGTAAAAACATGTAGAGAGAATCTTATGGGTCAAAGTCCGTCCGAAAAGACCCGTACTGGAACTCAAGGCCTTATCTGGTGGCATGTTTGTAATTTTACTAGTGCACCGTTCTTATGTATCTTGACCCTGACACTGTCTCATACAAGACCTCACCTGAAAATGTGGTGCCAATGCTCAAGTTTGAAATGGTTTTAAGCCCTTAACTACACTTTCATTAGTATTTGATGTTGGTTTTTTATTAATATTGCAGCCTCTGTTGGAGAATACAAGGCAAAAATTGTCACAATTTTGCCATGTGCCTGTAAGTTGTTATTGTCATTTTTTTGTACTGCACTGTGCTATGTGTCATTTTTTCTTCTGACTTTATGTGTGATGATATGTCCAGGTTAGCAATATACTCAATATCCATGACGTGCCAAATATTTGGCACATCCCTCTACTGCTTCGGGTGGGTAGTTCTTATCTCTGTAAAAAGTGCACTCCCAGTATATTACCCTATTCATCTCTTGTTTTTTTACTTTGATTATAATTCTTCTCCTATCCAGAGTCAAAATGCACATGATGCCATTCTAACACATCTGGAGCTACAGAGGTGCGAGTTCTATTTTTGCTTTTAGCATCATATTTTACATTTTTCATGTCTATCTTGGTCTATAATTATTTGCAGGACAAATGTTGTTGAACAGTTGGTTGATTGGTCTATGTTGTCTGTCCGAAACAGAGCATTTACAAATTTTATATCTTGAAATACTGGAAAGAATCGTTGCATAAGATATAACATGAATTGTTGCTGTTTATGACATGGTGCTGCTCTTTGTTTCAGTGTTGCCAATACTCCTAATTTACAAGAATGGACTGATAGAGCTGAAACCTTTGACAATCTCTCAAACTCTGTTAGCACCATACCCCTTTATTGTATTCCACCAGTTAAATTCTTTCGAAAACCAGATGAGAATCTCAGTGCTATTACAGGTGAGAATTGCAATGGTCGGGAAATATGTTGGAATGGCGGATTCTTATCTGTCAGTGGTGAAGGTGGGTTCCTTGTCTTTCTCCTCCTCTCTCAATAGAGTGATATGATCCAGTGGTCTATCTGGTCGATTGTATCCCAGAGATTTAACCTTTTATCAGTGAAGCAATTAATGTGTAACTGACTCACTAGGAATACTTTGATATATATCTTGCCTTGGTGTTTCTGATTTCACTTCACTGTTGTGCCCCCATTTATTTATCATTTTTTTGGGAGGGGGGATTTAAATTTGCTAAAGAATGCCTCCCTTTGCATAATGGAAAATTTTGTCATTTCAGCTTTATTAAATAGTAAATTCTCCCGAGTTCCTATTATTTTTATAGCCATGGTGTGATATTTTATTCTCTTGCTTTGTTTGGCAGGCCCTTTTGCATGCTTGCATTGCCTGTTCATTGAAGCCAGCAATTGATTGGATTGCAGCTTCAGATCTTGAAGATGACAACGCGTTGTCTGTATGGATATATGAAATTTTCATTCAATGATTAATTACCTTTACCATGATTTGATACGAGAACCATGTCTCTTACAATTGACAACTTATTTATCCTTCAATGCAGACACCGGAAGCTCAAGCGACAGCTTGGAGAACTCTTAAGGTATTGACTTTTCACTTAGCTATCCTGTTACCCTGTATTCACTCCATTAATTGTTACATCTACTCTAGTAAATACTTTTTATTAGGTCTAATATGGTTTATGTCCCTTGGATTGTTATTTTTTTCGAAAAATTTGTTATCTCACAAGCTAACTGTATTTTTTCAGAATGCTGCATGTATCTTGGTTCCAGGTGGGTTTGGAGATCGGGGTGTCAAAGGTATGCTATTGGCTGCAAAATATGCCCGAGAGAACAAAGTTCCATATCTCGGGATATGTTTGGGTATGCAGATATCCGTGATTGAGTTTGCGAGAAATGTAAGATTTTCCTTTAATCATGTGTTCCTTTTTTATGACCACATTGTGGAGACAGGGACTTAATTCCATAATATGATATTCAGGTTTTGAACATGGAAAGGGCAAACAGCTCCGAGTTTGATAAGGATACCCCAAATCCTGTTGTGATATTCATGCCAGAGGTAGCTTGCATTCTCAATTTATTTAATGGTTTATTCCGCTTTGAAACATTCTTTTATTTGATAGATGTCATTCCTTGTTTTTAGGGTTCAAAAACTCACATGGGAAGCACAATGAGACTTGGTAGTCGAAGAACACTATTTCAGACACCAGACTGCTTGACCGCAAAACTGTAACCGCGAACCATTTTCCTCTCTCTAAAATTGCAAATCTACGATTTATGAATCTCCTTTGCTCCCTATTTGTGACACCAAGATTAGTAAAAAATTTGTTATGCCATTCATTATGCTAAAGCTATGCAAGTTGCTGGTAGTTTTTTTCTACCAAATTTTATTCTGAGTACTAAATTGACTTGATATGCATATTCTGTCATTCTGTTTCAAGTTTTCTTCCCTATGGCCGCACCAAAGCTTGCAATTTCTCTTCAGTGGACCCAGTTAGCAATGTCAGATATTCTAACTATTATTTCTGGTACAGGTACCATAACTCAGAGTATGTTGATGAAAGACATAGGCACCGATATGAGGTTAATTGATTAGAAAATTATTTCGTTTACTTCAATTTTTATCGTAAACTTTCAACTCATCACTATTTATTATGACTTTGTACAGGTGAACCCAGAAATGGTTGATACCTTAGAGAAATCTGGCCTAAAATTTGTTGGGAAAGATGAAACTGGAAAACGGATGGAGGCAAGCTCCCTGCTTTGTTCTCATCTACTATCATTTACTTTCGAGAATTTATAATTTTATCCAAGTGTAATTAATTGTTTCATTTTGTACTTGCTCTATTTGTCAAACATGTACTACTACTTGTTTTTATGTATTCTCCATGACTGCTCACAACTGATTTATAATGGCGGTATATTTTTCTTCAAATCTGTCCTATTATGTAGATTTTGGAGCTCAAAGACCACCCCTTTTACGTCGGGGCTCAGTTCCATCCAGAATTCAAGTCACGCCCTGGGAGGCCCTCACCACTATTCTTAGGTAGTGGAACTGCAAATCTATACAGCTCTCTACATACATATGTGAATATCATTGTTGTGGTTGTCTTACTAAGTTGAGTCATTGATTATATATTCAATTTGTATTTATAGGTTTCATTTTGGCGGCAATTGGGCAGTTAGGACCTTACCTTCAAAATCCTCGTAATGGAAGCTTGTAGTTCTGCTGCTTCAAGGTGTATAGAAACCCCAAATTCTTTTCTCCTACCAGTATTGTTATTTTCCCCCCTTGGCAGTGAGAAATAGTGTGTTGCATTGTTGTCGTTTCATAATACGAAGTGGAGTATATTTTATTTTGTATTTTTTTGGTGCAGAGAAACTGTGGACTTGGTCAGTGATGCTATCGAAAGCTCGACTAGTGTTAGGCCAATAGAACCTGTGTCTATCTTGATATTTGGTTGAAGTTAGATTATTTTCTTTTATGCTAGTTTTTTATACGAGAAAGGTGGCTTCATCTATGCCAATTGTAAGTATGTATTTCTGGTATTAGATCCCCAGGTAATTTTGCTAGTTCTGTTAGCCTTAGTTTATTTATACCCTGGTCGTATGCAGTTGTACTCAGACAAATGTTTTGAATATTTTGTTATATTTTGGCTAAATCACAAGAAAATTCATAAATTTTCTACTGAATCTGATGTATATATTCGCACTTTTTTTTTCCTTTTTACCTTTTCTGATCTTAAGTACTACTACAATGTTTCTCAAAAGCGAAAATGTTTGCTTCTGCAGAGCCTAGTTGTGGTATTTTACGCCCTACATTGCATGGTGGTCTATCAACTATCTTATCTTAAAAGTTGTCTGAAAGTTGTGTTCATTTGTTTTAAGAGAAGGGTTGATTTTTTTAAAAATGTTGTAGTACTATAATTGATTTTTTTGCACCATGTTTACAACATTGCAATTATTCGATTTTGTTTATTTACATAAATTTAGCTAATACTATAAATTACCAAACTATTGATATATTCTAATTCGCAACAAATATAGACGCACTTTCCAATTTCGTATGTTCCGGAAAAGTAGTCATTCTATTTTTGGTGATTTTTTTCTCTCTAATGAGGTGAGCCATATTTTACACTAATAATACTCTAATAAATTTTTCTTTCACTCACTTAACTACTTTACCAACTGTGCATTAAAATTCATGATGTTAAGTGTAAATTTTTATATGACGGATGGAGTATAATATACCCTCCATTTCCCATTAAGTATCTCAGTTTTTCATTTTGGTCTATCCCATATTAATCGTCTAACTAACTTTTTAAACCCAGTTTCTTCTACAATTCTTAAACTGATACCGGGTTAATAAAACATATATTAGGGGACAGACTACAGAGGGAGTAAGATTTGTATCGCAAAACACAATGTTTGTTTTGGTTGATGCATTAATGTCATATAAATAAGTGATCAATCTATGTTATCCTTGAAATCTTATTTGGTAGCAAAATCAAAACACAACAATAGTTTGGTTGAAAAAAAATCAATAGTTAAATACTCCTTCCATCCCCTAAAATACGGAATATTTCTATTTTTATTAATGCATGTTAGTAGAATTCCATTTTAATGAAGGGCTTTAGTTTTATTCCAACTTAGGGAGTGACGCATAATCAATATGCGTCTTTAAAAGAAAAACGCACAACGGTCATGCGTCTTTACGTAATGACGCATAATTGTAATGCGTCGTCTGGCAAAAACGCACGAAATTTTGCGTTTTGGAGTGACGCACAATACTTATGCGTCGTTAGTTTGTGACGCATTAGACTTATGCGTCTTTAGTTAGTGACGCATAACCCATATGCGTCTTTCGTTAGTGACGCATAAGGGTTATGCGTCTTCCAGTCGAGTTTTAAAGCAGCAGCAGCGACGCAGAATCGCGAAAACGAAGAAGCAGGCGATTTTCCACTCTTATCCGACGCGATTTTCATCTTTTCCGACAAATTTCAAACATATTTCGGTAATTGCTCTTCAATTTGGCTACATTTATCCTTTATTGCTTAATTTCTGTATGTTTTTCCTAATTTAACAAAGTTAGGGTTTAGGATGAAATTGATGAAATTTCGGACGATTTGTGTTGTTTTGTTGCCTATTTGTGTGTTTCACATGTATATAAATTCGTAAGTGATTCAATT
>NC_062967.1:11590627-11762627 GCF_023119035.1 Salvia hispanica | reverse complement strand
AGTAGTCCGTAAGTATTGAAATAAAATAAAAAATTGAAGTCTAAGGCGAACAGTAGAAAAAGTGCAGCATTGTGATAATGTTGAGTTTTTCTTTCATGTTTTTCGATAGAGATGGGGGATTCAGATTGGTAGTGAAGCAAAGTGTTAACTTTGAAGGAATTCAATCCATATGCAGTTATAAGTTATAACAAAAACGCATTTGTTATTCCTTATATATATATTTACTCCATATCCAAAATTTTGAAACAGAAATCACAAGAATCGCTTAAACCAGAGCTTAATTATAAACACAATGCAATTCCAATTCCAATTCCAATTCCAATTCATATATATGAAATCTGTCTCTGCTGCTTCATTTCCTCATAGAAGTTGGTGATGAACTCCTCCGCCCTCTCATCAATCCCCTCATCACTCATCTCCGCCTCCTTGCACCACACCTCATCCTCCCAATCGCGATCCACCTGCGGCGTGACGCACGGAATGTGCGGCAGCTTGAGCCGCAGAGCAGCCGGCGCGCGGTGCATCCTCACGTGCACCACCGGCGTCCTCTGGAACGAGATCTCGTGATCGCCGTAGAGAAGCGCCGCGCGCGAATCTCTGCCCGCGATTTTTTTGAATAATTTGTGGAACGCGCTGCGCGTGATCGCGGTGCACAATTCGCCTCTTCTGGTGCACAGCAGCGCGCGCAGGAGCTCCCACGCTCTGTGAGCGACGAGTGAGGTGCGTTTCGACATTTTTGTTGGTGCTTTTTGCTTCATGTATATGCAGTGATGGAATTCTAGTGTTTCATTGTGATTGGAATGTGAAATTGGGGGTTTATTTTATAGGGGTTGAGGATTTGAAGATATGTTACGCGGTATAAGGAAACACATGGTTAATTTACGGCTGTTTGGAAACAACTGTGTAAAATGTTAAATTCTTTTTTTTTTTTTTGGCATTTTAGTCATAATCCAAACATAATAAATAATTTCCACAAATCCACTAAAGCCAAACGTCCCCTTAAATGTGGATGGAAGGATGCTTAGAGCCTCGTATTAATGGTGAAATGAATTAAGTTAGCGATACATGCAATACTTGTGAATTGGTTGTTAGCTAAATGCAATTTGTTATTGTAGAGATGCGTATTATATACTCTTTCGTAAATAATGTTAGTACTATTAATTATGAATAAATTCAAATAATGAATATATTTTAATTTGTATGTAAGAAGTGGCTTTCTAGGAGTAGTTACCATATGTACTATTGAAATTGTAGTAAATTTACTCAAAGCAAGAGAGGCAATTAATAGAAGGTGAATGGTAATCAAAGGTGAGATTCTGAAAGTAAAAGATTGCAAATCACCTAAGTAAAGAATGGAAAGAGTTGACGGGTGGACACGATTCTCATTTGTTTAAATTGCAATATAAGGAAATCCAATTAAACGAAAGCTGGCGTAATTTTGAGGTGTTTGTTATACAACAACTCTTCAATCGTACATCCAATCTCGTTTATGTTGAAAAGCAATTTCTAACTCATTTTTAATCTATACGGCATACCAAAAACTAATTTCGCTTCAACTATTTACACCAAACTCAAATTTGCAACATTTTTTAATATCTGTCTCCCAAATATATTTTGCTACAATAGACACTCATACTTGGTGTTGTTTTTGTAGGAAAACACAAAAATGAATTTGAATTTATATTATGATTGACGAAGTTTTCTACACTTAAAAATGGAATTTAGTGTATAGCTGGAGATGCGATAGCAATTTAGTGTATATTATTTTTGAGGAGATGTTCAGACACTATCTTATACACTATTGTATTAACGCGTACTGTAAAATATAACTACGTGCATAAGTTCCTGACCAGTTTTTGTTGTAATTAATTAGAAAATTGAATTATCATCTACTCTGTTGTAAAACAATATAGTACTACTAGCATTTACAATATGAATCATCCAAACTTATTTTCAACACAAATGACGACAGAATATAAACTTAACAAACCTCTAATAAAAGTAACATACATATTCCTAGATTAGGCAAAACACGTATAATATTGGTAAAAATGTACTCATAAATCGTAATTCCCCCACACTTTCCCTTCTTGTGTACGTGAAAAAATTACTATTCGATTATCGGGAAATGATTGAGAAATGGGGCCCTTTACCCTTATACACACACAGAGCACACAGTTTCTTAGGAAGTTTCTACTTGATTTCTCATCTTATTATGCGGGAAATGAACACAGCTCCTTCGAAAAATATTCATTTCCTTCTATTGTAGCCTGTAGTGTTCGCTTTATTCACAGGATAATAATGAGCTTAATACAAATTCATAGATAAAAATAATATTAAATTAGTAGGAGTAGTATTAATTTTTATACGATTGTGATCAAAATAGAACTAATTTCTAACGTAGAATTGTCATTGTCACACAAAATTCATTTTTAGTTCATATTTAGTAGGAGTACTATACATTTTTTTAAAATTCAGATTTTTAAATTACGGAGGCCTTTCAAAATTGTTTTAGATTATCCTTTCTAAATGTACTAAAAAGCAATCTCCGTAAACGATCTAAAAATGAAATCATTGTTTTAAAAAAAAATAAACTACTACTCCACATTTTATGTAAAATGACAGTTTTGTAGTAGTTGATTTATATTAGTGGATGTTATGATGTTTAGATTATGATTACTGTAATTGTTCGGAAATGTTGTATGGTTAGGTTAAATATATACTTGCATGTAAGTTCATGAAAAAATAATTCTTGTTTTTTTTTACTGTTTTTGGATATATTTATTCAATTTCAATTTTTTCAGTCCAGACGGATTTTCGTAGTTCAGATTTTTTTTTTTTTTTGAATAATTGGGATTGATTTTATATATATATTTTAAAATGACTTTTTTCGGTCCAATCTAACTCGAGAAAAATTTATATTGAAAACCGAATATCCACCCCTAAATGGACCATACTAATCGACATAATATCATTAACTGAATATGCCTTATAAGTCGAATTACTAATATTTGTCTCGTTTCTGGTAGTTGCATCATTGTTTTAAATATTTTACTCCATAAGCTATTTTCATCATACAATAATATTATGCTACTATGCAAAGGTAATGACAAATAGAGATAATGGAACTCATAAATAAATCCAAATCTCGAAACATTAAAGAGGAGTTTCATGATAAAAACAGTATCAACCAAATTTGGTTTGAGCTTTACTGTCATCACAAAGCATTTGAGATTGGAGATACATACTTACTAGATAACTTAATCTTTACTTTTAAAATAAAACACAGCCAAAAGTTTCGAATTATTAATTTTAAAAAGGAAGACCTGATCAACAAAACATCTTGAGTCAACGGAAATTTAGCAGAAATTGCGACACACCAATCATAAATGTGTTCTCAATAATGACAGCAAAATCAATAATTTTTTGCAGAAATTTTCATAGATAGGATTATGGTAGTTTGAGACTTTGAGGGAAAATATATTATTTTGGGAATAAAGTAGATCAGTTATCGTTGTCATTTCATGTAAGAATTAATGAAATGAATGGACTCTTTACTCTTTAGAGAGAAGTGCATGCTCCTTAAATTTCAGCTATTTGTTTTCAAAAATTCTTAATTTCAGCTATTTGTGTTCATACTCAAGTCAATATATGTGTCAGACACTGATTTGATTCTTTATACCTACCATATTGATGGAGACGACTTAGTTCGAAATGGAGTATAGTTTTTAAAATGTTACTATTAGATCATGCTTACCGTAACAGCATCTATTAAAATTTAAAATTATAGTAGGATTTTTAGAAATTGAACTTTTATATAAACAATTTGAATACATTATTCCAAATTTAAGTTTTAATACTATCTTAGTACGTAGTATGATTAAAGACTAATACCATATATACTGCCTGAACAGTAAATTAAGTAAGAGTATTAACCATCAATGTGTGTGCAGCATGTAAACGTTTGATTAGATCATCTCAATGGTATACTAAAATCCAAATTGTGTTGATAATTAACTTTAACGGTACTCTAAAATCAAACCCATTTTGAGTTTTTGAGTAAAATTTTATCTATCTTTAAGTTTACACTCAAGTAAACCAAAGCACTTTTTTAAATTTTATGACTGAAGAAAATAATAGATAAAGAATATTCTTGTAAATTTTAGTTTAGTGTAAATAGTTATAATAAAATCACTATTTAATATAATTACATTAAAATAGATTTTAAGTTTAATGCAAATGATTAGAGATAATCAATGCTACTTATCTCCCCCACGTAACAGGAAAAAAACAGCTAGAATAATGTAAAATTCGTGTAAAATCAACTGCACATCCATAATACCATATATTCTGTCATTTTTAGCCCACCGTATATCATGGCGAGAAAACGTGACACACATAAACTTAAATGACGAAAAAAGGCTTAAAAATTTTAGTTAGTTTAGGAATTTAATAAAATAGTACTACAGCAAGAAAACATTGTATAGTGAACTGGCAAAAAACTGTATAGATGGATTAAAACAAAAAAGTGCCCATTTCCCATAGGTTGGATTTTGCAACAATTTAAATTAAAAATTGAGATCGCAACCCTCATTGTCATTGAGCAGCAAAAGTCCACTTTCAAATTGGGTCCCATCAACATGAAATTTGTGCCATTTTTCGGTATAATTTGTGATTGTATTTTTAAATATACTACTATTTTTAAATATACTACTATTTCAATGATAAGTTTCTTTTGTCATTTATTTTTATGAGGGTGGTAACTAGAACTATCCGACTTAGTAGTATTATTTGGAGCAGAAACATTTCCTTACTTAAGATGCATTCCATCATTGCTAGAATAATAGTAGTAATATTATAGTACGTCAGAGTTCGAAAAGTTAAGATTTTTAGTGAAATATTTTGTGCCCTTTGGTGTATACTTAAAACTTTAACTTATGGTGTAATAATACTGTATGTAACGAGAAAATACTCATCGACATTGACAATTGATAAAATTAAAACAAAATATGAGATATGAACAGAAAAATACTAAACAACCAATAGTTATCATGAAATAGAGCGTAATGCAGAGGCAAGTTGCCAAATTGGTGCTGTAAGGATTTAATTTATTTTTATACGACACACTGATTTCCAAACATATAAACTATGTCTCGAAGTTTATTGTTTCAAAACAAAGATAATGGATGAATTAAAATTACATATCTTAATATAAAATCATTGATATTATATTATAATGATAAATTATAGTACTAACATTAATGAAGTTTTACAATTCTGAAAGACTTACCTAAATAATTTAGGTTGTGTGAGTATAAAAATACATATACGGATCGTTCAATTTACAAGAATTATATCTTGAGATTAAATATGTAGTGTCAAGTATGTTTAGTTCATGAGATTGAATCTACGACCTAATCCTAGATGGATAATTATTGGACAATTAGTCATAATCAACCTCCTCTAATTAAAATAATTTCACGACTCAATCCTAGATATTAGATTGTATATATATTGGTACTATTTTATCTATGAAATCAAACACCGCCATATTCAATTACTAGTAGTATGGCGAGATGAGATAACATAATTTATGAGTAAGACTATAGTCTATATATTTGCATAGAGGATTACTATTACACATATTCGGTTGTCATGACTAATAATCATGAGACTATCCATATAGGATTAAGTTGTGGGATTATTTTAGTTGGAGGGGGAGGCTATGACTAATAATCATGAGACTATCTATCTAGGATTAAGTTGTGGGGGACAATCTTATAAACCAAACATGATACATATTTAATCATGAGATTTAGTCTTGCCAACCGAACACCCTATAGTATTGATGAGACGAGAATGAGGTTCAGTTTATAAATTTAGGGCATGTTTGATAAGTTAATAATACCAAGATAGAGAATTATATATGGACATTTCTAATTGTTTGATATCATAGTTAAGCTTAACTCAAAGCCCAATATAAGACCAGAGCCCTATCTAATCTTACTAAAATTATAACATTAACCTTGTTTATGTATCCCACCAATTTGTCAAGTTAAGCCATGTTATTTAATATACAATACAAATTTAGATAATTTCTTTTCTATCAAACAACAACGGAAAAAAATCATATCTTTGCATATCTTGACATGAAGCCCGTATTTCTTATCTTGTTTTATAT
Source organism: Salvia hispanica (assembly GCF_023119035.1). NCBI lineage: Eukaryota > Viridiplantae > Streptophyta > Magnoliopsida > Lamiales > Lamiaceae > Salvia > Salvia hispanica. Next base: position 11,756,446 of record NC_062967.1, on the reverse strand, counting down.
ATCTTCTCATATCCCATCTTTTTTATCAAACGAGTCCTTAGTATTCCATATTTCATTAAGCTAAACGACAAGTTGGTCGGAAAAAACATACATCTAGGAAAATATCGGAAAACATTACTCTTAGAAAAAATCAGCACCCTACTATGAAGAGACAATTTGAAATCAAGTAAATTCATTTGCTTTTCACCACCAATCTGGTTGTCTCTGTTAGTATTATATTTAGGCATTTAGCTAAAATTCAATGTGGGTGGGGTTGAAGAATATAATAGTAATAATTTCTGCTATTGTCAATATCTTTACTCTTCGAGTTGAAATTAACATCACAGACTTAGGAACCTAAAAGCTGTTATCACACTACCAAATTGCCAATAATCGACCAACTAATTTGGATTATTTTGCTAGTTGAAAACTAGACTGGGCTCGTTTATATATAGTATTGGGCCATAGGCCTGACTCGTCGACCCAACAATTTTATTGGATTAGTTTAATGTAGAGAATAAGTCCATTAAACCTAAGTCGGTATTGAAACTTCCCAAAATAAACTCAATTTTTTTATCCAACTTGCTTCGATTTATTTACATATTTACAAACACACGATTATACAAATAAATAAATTAACGACCACAAGGCAACAATCTAAGTTATGTGAGGTAGATATAGAGAATCCACTCTATTTTCGCACCATTTATTCCCGCGAAAACCACTTTCCTCCTCTCAAATACACTTTGTTACCGCCATTCACCGTTTTACCCCCGATTCTACTATACGGTAAGTTCGAGATTAATGGATAGTAAGGTAATTACCTAATTAGTATTCTAATTTATTGTGAGTGTATATATAGATCTGAGAATGCAGCTATGAAGCTCATCCCATAAGCCTTTCCCATACATATTTGCCCTGCATTGCAGGGAAGGGACTGGGCAAAATCACACACACTCACACATTATACTGTGTGTAACACACACACACACACACACACACATATATATATATATATACATACCAAAATGACGGGATTCAATCCGGCTTACGACGTCGACGTCGCCGACGAAATCCTGCCGCCGCCGCCTCTGAAAGCCGAGAAGATGCAGAGGAAGAAGAAGAAGAGCGGCCCGTTCGGCATATTCAGGGCGGCGCTGCACATTCTGCGCAAGCGCACCGACGAGAAGGAGGCGGCGACGATGAAGAAGGAGAAGAGCAGCGGCGGCGGCGACTGGAAGAACATCGTACAGTCGATGCGGCCGCTGCACGTGCCGGCGTCTCCGTCGCGCGGCGGATTTGACGGATCGGCTTCACCGGCGCCGTCGTGCTCTGGATCGTCGTGCGGAACGATGAGCCAGTACGCATCGGCGACGAATCTGCGGGATCTGTGCAACGAGGATGAGGAAGAGCAGCGAGATCCGGATGAGGTGTTCGACGCGATTGAAGGAGATGAGTTGATCGACGCCAAGGCGGAGGAATTCATCTCTCGATTTTATAAATCGATTCACCACCAGAACTCGATCCACCACCAGGATAGGGGAGTTTAATTCATCAAATTCAAATTTCCATCTTTGTGTTGGATGTGAGCATTCAGTAGAAAAAGGAATGCTTCATTTGATTCATATTTAGCACACATATACATATACATATATATATGTATAATGTACACGAACTCGACGTAAACACGTAGGTATGTGCGTGGTTTGGTCCATCACTGTATTTCACATGATCGTAACATGAATAAACTCGTATACACATTACATACTAACATACATACGTATTCTCATACATTTATGCTGCGATATATAAGAGATTAGACGTATTGGTGATGAATCGAGGCCGTAGTGAATTTTGCATGTATACTCCATACGTCTCTCTAAATGTGAAACATTTGCTTTTCGACACAATAATTTTCATAGTGTTATTTTGTGAGAAAGTGAAGAGAAAATAAAGTACTACTACTAAAAGATTGGAAAAATTAAAATGATGTAGTTTTCATTTTAGAAATATATCACTTTTAATGTGATAATCCAAAAAGGAAGAATTGTCACTTTTAATGAAAAGGATGGAGTAGTATTTGTTTATTTTCTTTGACTTAGGATGGACATGGTCGTCACTCTCCTTCATTAGATGTGTGGGTTGTGGCTGTGATGACATATTGGGCTTCAATGTTTTGGAGGTGGTGTGAGTTGTCGTTGATTTGGACTTGGCGAACCCTGATGACAACCCTGTTGCTGTGGGTTGCCCTCATCCCTTTCTGCCAAAGTGCCAATAAGTTTTGGATTTCTAAGCCACACCGTTCTCTGGCTATGTTCAAATTGGTTGCATATATATCACCTATACTATTGCTGGGATAAATGAGCAGAACTTAAAAGGCCATATCACAATAGACTCATTAACCACTCCACTACTAAACCAACACTTAGTTTGAGTTAAATTTATCAATCAAATACTATGAGCGTTGTTCCAATTGTTGTTCTTCACCTTCAGTACTGGGATTGTTTTCATTCTTTGAGCCAAATCATTCCTCTTTATGCTGGATTGAGTTTGGTTTTGTTCGAATTCCTCATCCTTTATCATTCTACTAGATAGAATTGGGCGTGGTGTGGGTTTGATGACTGTCATGAATTTGTGGGGAAACTAATTAAGAATGCCTAAATTGATTAATGAAAACCTTATAGTAGTAAAAGAATACGAAAAGAGTAATTAAATCATTACTAATGGATTATTAATGCTAGACGGAAATTGAACGATTTATCTCTTACTTACTCAATCACAAATTAAACGATTCACGATATTTTTTCCACAATTTTTCATTAGAGCAGATTCGTTAACCAAAAAAAAAGTAAAAACAAACTGGTATCTCAAAATGAAAACTTCATATGATGGTGAAATTGGGGGAAAATACACCAGCATGCAAGAAACAAATGTTGAAAATTAAAAGGGAAAAAAAAAAAGGTAAATCAGTAGCCATGAATGATGTGAGAGCACTTATTTTTGATCCAGCGCAAACCATTTCTCAACGAAGCTTTCACCCTACCTTCAACAGTGTAGACTTTGTATCTCGCTATCCGCTTCCGCCGATTCATCCGCGGGCCGCCGAATCCCCACGGCTTCGCCGGCGGCGGCGGAGTGGCGTCGATGCGAACCGGCGGCGAATCGTGAGGGAAACTCGTCGGCGGGTAGATTTGGTTGGCGAGGTTATAGGAGGAGTAGTAGCCTCTTCCGCTCACTATTTCCAGCCTCCTTTCTCCGCCGCCAGATCGGAAACTCGGCCGCCCGCTTTCTTCCATACTAGTTTTGCAGAGAGGCAGAAGAGGGGAGACTGGAGAGTAAGAGAGAGAGTAAGAGACCGCTATGAGCATCCGTTTTAAATTAATGGAATAATTTTCGGACTAAGATATTAAATATTTATTTTTCGGTTAATTGAGAGTAAAAATGTAAAAAAAGAAGAAGTTATTATTCATATTATGAAAAATATATAATTTTTAATAGGATAATTTAAAAAAGAAACATTTTATTTTTAATGTGATGGATTACAAGTGTTTTATTTTAAGAATCTGGCGTAAAATCATTTTCAAGAAAGATTTGTTTTTTACGAAGAATACATTTTAATTGGTAATACATGCGCTGTAAGTAAAAAGAATATATATTTGATTTAGTAATATTTATGTGTTTATACTGTCGATCAATATTTATGTTATTTCCTAGTAGTAGACTGGAGTAGATAGATAATAAGTTAATGTTGTAAAAATAATGAGTGAAATTAGATTTTGAAAGCATGAGAATGCGCGGATGCATAGCTGTAATTCTAACTTGTTGTAATCATAAAAAATGATTTTGCGGTGTTTCAGAATTCAGATTTTTGTGTACTCGATGGCACAGGTTTCCACTTTTTTGAGGCATCCTACTTTTATTTAATTTTAATTGCATAAATTAAAGCTTATATTAATGATATCGTGACAACCTTGACCGCATCGACCTGCCTCCACTCTTAACACTAAAGTACTATACTATCATTTTCATGATTATCAAAAACAAAAAACAAAAAACAAAAATGGTGGAGTATCATTTTCATTCTTCTCCTCATCTTCCTCAAAAGTTTATGGTAGTAGTATGAATTACTCCATATTACAAATCTCATATTTCAATTTTGCTATTCATCTTTCCGGTCATTCCATTTCTCTCGATTTGTCTTTGTCAATCAAGAGAAAGAATCTCACCCATTCTAAGAAATTACTCCTCCTACTATCGTTCTATATGTAACATACTAGCACTATATTTCCAGGAACTAAACAACAAATGCCCAAGGGCAACCTACTTGAAAAAGTGAGGTTAAAATGTAAAGTCAACGAGCTCAAAATTTTATATATACACGTTTGAAATGGAGGAAACCAGCAGCAAAACCCCAAAATAAGATCTCCACAAAAACGAAGATCAACGTACCCCACTTATCTGAATGGAAGACCCATTGCAGTAGCCTTTCCGAAAAGTCTACCTACGAGTAACGCCATTTTTCACAGTTAGCAACAGGAAATTTTCGAGTTACATCTAATGTTTCGCGCCATCATCGTGTCACATTCATTAGATATCAGACCAATATATAGACGAGGCAGGGATTAGTGAACGAAACATACAGGTATTTGCATAAATGATTTCAGAGGCATGTGAAAATATAGTAGTATGAGAGAAGACAACAAGAAAGTTGTGGAGATACTGAGATGGAGGATTACCAGATTGTTTTCAGGCGAACGCCAGTAGACACCTTGAACAGCAGCTGGAAATATTTCGCAAGCAGCCAGAGCATACACTACAAGAGCGTTCATTCCCATCCACTGGAATAATAGAGTAGGCTTCCTAATGCATCTTGTGTCGACCTACATTGAAGAGTTTAATTGAGTGTCAATAATGAATCAACGGAGGTGACAAAACAGATAACCATTCATGGCAGGAACTCACGATAAAATAGATAACAGTCAAAAGAACACCAGATGCTCCTGCTGTGACAAACATATAGCTCAGTGTGTACAGTGGTTTAGAAAGTGGGACACCTGGAGAAATGAAGAGTAAATAGTAGTGAATTTCCAGGAATATGAAGTACATTACGTGAAGTGAAAAGACAGAGATTCTCACTAGAAAATGGAAGTACCTGTGACACTTAAAAGATAGCCCAACATCAGAAGAGGGAGAGATGATACAAACCAGATAACTATTCTCTGCTTCTGATCCTGTAAGAAAATAATGGACACTAGGATATGATGAAGACCGGGCCTCCATCCACATATCCAAGGAAGAAGAAAATACACATATTACCTTACAGTGCACAAGAATGTGCCCGTAATGCAACCCAACCAGGCATGTAATGGCAGCCATCAAAGAGCTACATTTATTAATTTAAGTATTAACATAGCCTAGTTTGCAATTATCAATAACCAGAACCTTAACCGAAAGAGTACAAACAAAACTTTGAAAACTACCATTCAAATTCCTCACTTTAACTGACTCATGATTGAAGGTAAAAAACTAATTCATCCCTAACCTTAGAATGCCCTCTGGATCAAATGGAGCAAGACACCATGAAGGGGAATTTGGTGGTGGAAGACCATAATCTGGCGAATTGACACTGCATTCCTGTAGATGAACCAGCCACGTATAGATGGTTAGAGTTGTGCTGAAATAAATTACTATTATGAACCCTATAATGATCACATAGCAAGAAGAATTTCAACTAGCAACCTTGGTTCTTCTATATACAGGACGTTGATACAGATGATTTTCACCGAGAATAACTCGATCAATGAAACCAACTGCAGTGCAAGGAGGTTCAAGGCTACCCCTTATCCCACAGTAGACCTGGAAATGTGAAACTATATGATAGTACAATACTTGCAAATAATATCAAATACTAATACTTTAGGTGTCAGACGAAGTACATTTGTAGTAGTGTACAATTTAAGGATTGTTTTTCAGATGAATTAAATTTCGCAATAAGCATGTATGAAACTGATTTTCAAAGCACATATCAAATGTCTTTCACAAATACTGATATAAATGCACCACAAGGGATCTCTGCACTTTGACTCACAGTTTGAGAATTAGCACCAAGTAGAGTTCGTTGGGTCATCCTGAGACTTGATGCATCAAAGTTCCAGTCTGGAACATAAAGGCCATACAGCAGACCCAGGTACATTACACCTACTAAAATTCCAGCCACGCTACATAAAAGAAAAGAAAATATTATTATTATAATGTTACATAGATTATATCATTATATATATGTGTGTGTTTGTGCACTTCATATTGTATGTTGAAAGAACGATACTATACTGAATTACCTAAAACAAAATTCATCTGATATCATCTAAACCTTTCAGTGACCAATAACTATATAGACTCTTGTCAGATTATATATAAAATGATCTGTGAATTATTATCATTTAAATTTGTCCTCACTCACTTGAAGTTCTGAGTAGCAATATTCCAAAAACAGAGAGCTTATACTCACATCTGATACGAATATCTCTTCACGAATGTTATTGCTGAATTAACAGCAGTATTGTTTACAAGCCATATCTCCAAAACTGAAGCCAGCATATATCCAATTGCAATCCTCTAGAACACAGAAAGTTCAGAAGTGATGACAACCTAAGAAGCTGCATTACTTTTGTATGTACTGAAATGATACAAGAACGGAGCTTCCAAGGCATATATTAACACCATATCTTTTGAAGAATGAGGGCAGGTCATGATACCTGTAGCACACCCATCACTCGTATTTTCTCCAGATCAATTCCATAAGTTAAATCACCACGGCCATGAAAATAACCACCTAAGCATATACCAAAGAGACTATTCAAACATTGTGACCAAAAGGGCAATTGATGTTAAGGGCTCAGCCACTAATAACTCCACCTCAAGAGAGGCAAAGTACCAATATACAATTCAACTATCTCAGGATACCAATAATAATAATATACTTCCTACACGGAAGTTTATACCCTCGGTAAGACAATTTCAATACTAAACCTCATTCTGATTCTACCTTGAAGGATGATTCCTAGGAGAAAGAGCTTGATAGATCTTTCCATTACTCTCTTCGTGGCTTCTAATCTGTTTTCTACTTTCTGCATCAGAAACGGGAAAAGCCTGTTCACTACTACTTTTAACAGAAATAAAATGAACTGATTGCGAATTGAAGTATACTTGTTGAATTGAATGCAAATCATTGAGAAAATCATATCAATTCCAAATTGTTCCGTTTCCTTTTTTTGTTTATTGTAGAAGCTTCAAAACTGGTAAGTGTAGCTCTAATTCATACCTTGAACACGAGACTGACAGAAACACCAACTCCAAAGAGAAAAAACGGCATAACAAAGTCTGCGAGAGTCAAACCGAACCACGGCGCATGGTTTATTGACGGAAATGCTCCTCCAGCATCATCAACCAATATCATCAACTGTAAAAAAATTATCCAAATTTACAAAAATCAAAAACTAAAAAATAATGAAAGGCAAGTTCAAATCACGCCATTAAATGAGTAATTCTATGATTCTACGGGAGGCGGACCGCAACAGTGAGTCCTCGGAAAACGTCGAGCGATACGAGGCGCTGTTTAGGATTAGTTGAAATCATAGGGGTTGGCGGTATAGTATTCTCCGCCTCTCCGCCAGAATATTCCATGTTAGAGTCGTGGAGAAGCGGCGTACGGTCTCCGCCGGCGTCAGTGATTGAAGCCATTCGCAGCTGTTCTACGCCGCCTCTGGAACGATTCTACTATACAAATTTTATCGGAGTCTTCTCCTTGTTTTAACGTTTAATTTCATTTTAATATATTTGAAATTGTTATTACTTCCTCGATTAATTTGACACAAGTTTTAAAAGAGTAGGAATATGGGCAGTGGATTCATATTTTACTGATTCATCTCTACTCACATTTTATTATAAAATTAATAATATAAAAATAAAGCCTACAACCTCCTAACTTTTTCAAGTAAGTTTTTATTACATTTCTTAAAAACTTTATCGGATCAAAGTGGAACAAATTTTGAGGGACGGAGGTAGTATATAAGTTTTAAAATAAGTTAGTAGAATGTTACTACAATATAATGAAAAGTGAATAAAAAGAATTAGAAATGTGGATCCTACTCTTATAAAATTATATTGTTTTAAAATAAAATATAAATAGAATGAGTTAATGAAATGTGATTATATCACTATTGGGGGCGATCAAATGAGGCGGTGATCGGCTCCCCCATCGGCTCCTCATTGTGGAAGAGGGTCCGATCATCGGCCCATGCACCTCCCCCCAAAGAGCCGTTGTATCGGCTTTGACCGACCCCATAGGCATGTGATCGCCCTCCATTGTGGAGATAGAGCTGAATATCGATCCTATCATCGATTTTTTATTATTATTTTTGTGAAAAAAAATTACTTTTAATCGTACCACATTATTGACATTCACTCCTCTTCTCACTCTGTACTTTTAAATGTAGTGCTCATTGGTCCTTGCATATATTTTCCCCCATCAAGGCGTCAACATGGATTCTCAATTTCTTCCACAATTCTAATTCTCCTTATAGGTCAGGTCTAATTGACTAATTCTTCTAGTAAATTCTTATTATTCTATGATAATCAAAACTTCATATGCAAAATTTTGATCACATACAAACTCATCTAATTATTTCACTCCCTGTCAATTTTTTTCCTCTGACATGCAACTCCACATCATATCATTGTTTTTTTATGTTTCCTTCTCGGCAATTTCCTATATGCTCCCAACACTTATATTCGATCCCTGCAACAAAGTATTTCATCATTCCCATGTCGAAGCTAGGAGATATATGAAACAAAGACTATATAAGGTTGCATTGAGATGATTTGGTGATATTATCAAATTCGAATATAGGCTCATAGGATTCAAATTTAGATAATTGTAATTTGTAGTATATATCCTTTTACCGACGTAAGTATTCAATATTTAACATTGGACCTTTTAGCTTATTGACTATCAAACTAATCAGCATACTACTCCATATAACATTAATTAAAAATAAATACACTTTTACGCTAGGATAGACAGTCATGTTATTTTTTGGCTTGACTAGAAAACCTTTAAACTCTTCGACTCTTCGACAGTATGAGGATCATCCCTTAGAGCATTTCTAAGGAGAGAAGGTATATAGAAAAGATATCATGTAGTATTTACTTTCTTAAAAAGTAAAATATATCCTTCTAAAAAGTTACACATTCCAAAGGAAAAAGGTATATAGAAAGATAAATTATTTGTTAAGAATAAAATAATAGTACAAATGCATTAAAAACATAAAGTGTAAAACATTCTCAAATACCTTTCCCCTTAGAAAATGGTTTTTCATGAAAAGAATAACAAATATGGTAGTTATAAGATTTTACCTATTCATGGAGAGGTAAAGATACCTCTTCAAAATGGAAAAAGGTATAATACCTTCTCAAATACATCTTCCTTTGAAAAATAATTTCATAAAAAAAAGTAAATATGATAGTTATATTAGTTTACCTTTTTATTTACCTCTCTCCTTTATATGCTCTTATAAATCAGGTAACGTAGCATGAATCAGGTGTGCCTATCCGACATTTTCTAATTTCAATGCTCCATCTTAATCCAAACCCTTAAAAACTATACCCGTTTTGATAATATATACTGTATAAACAAACACTTTTGATGAGATGGTTATACTTAAATTACAGAATATTATGTTACGAATTTATGATAATAAATTGAGAGAATGCCAAGAAATCACCGGAAAACAGTGATGAAGGGAAAATTTTATCATCATTTTTAAAATCCGAAATACAAAAAATAATTATGTTTCCATTAGTTTAATCAATATACAGCCGTCATACGCTCACTTCTAATCTTACCCTAATCTCGCGATGCAGGAGATTGCAGCCCACAAATTCAAATTGAGTGGCAATATCGTTAAATAAGTAAAGAAAGAGGGCAGTTCAGCTGAGGAGGGTCGTTGGAACCGCTACAATCATCGCCCCATTCTCAATTCGCATGAAAAAAATCCCGAGCTTTCTCTCTCTATACAACTCAAACTCCCCATTTTCTCTCTCCATTTGAAAAAGAACTTCTTCAAATTCTGAAACTTTTTCGTCCGTATCCATAAATATTCTTCCGCACTACCATTCTCCTCTGACACCAAACAAAGCAACGCAATTATTGTGCAATATCGGCCATTTCTAGGATTTGAAATTTCGCCCCTCCCTTTTTGATCGATGTCGTTGAGGCCGAACGCCAGGACGGAGGTCCGTCGGAGCCGCTACAAGGTGGCGGTCGACGCGGAGGAGGGTCGCCGGAGGCGGGAGGACAACATGGTGGAGATCCGGAAGAACAGAAGGGAGGAGAATTTGCAAAAAAAGCGGCGGGAGGGGCTTCAACCTCAGCAGCTACCCTCTGCAGTCAACGTTCCGCAGCTTGATAAGAAGGTATTGGTTGTTCAACGTTTTTTTTTGCTTTAATTAAAGTTAGGTTTGGATCTGATCGAATTGGATTGATTATTGATTCACGAATCTGCTCGTCTTGTTGCTATTGAATTTATTGTCTGTTATTATAAAATTTGTAATTGTCATATATGATCTGGTGATTAAATGTCTAAGTTATCTAATTAGGTCTGCCTAGCATCTTATAGTTGGATCAATAGGGATAAAAGAAACTTCATGTCGCGATTTGTGAGATACTTTTACATTTTAATTTTGAGCTGTTGGTTGCATCGTGCATGCCGTGCCCTTTTCAGCTTGAAAGTCTTCCAGCATTGATTGATGGTGTTTGGTCTGACGATGGTCCGCGGCAACTGGAGTCCACAACTCAGTTCCGGAAACTTCTTTCAATTGGTAATCGGAAAGCTCTACTTAGTGATACAATTTGGGTTTATTGTTTTCACTTTCGAGCTCAACCTGAATTATTTTTATTATGGTTTGTTATAATAGAGCGAAATCCGCCGATTGAGGAAGTAATACAGTCCGGAGTTGTTCCTAGGTTTGTAGAGTTTCTTGCAAGGGACGATTATCCGCAGCTTCAGGTATGTTGTGGTGGATGTTTTTGTATTATTTTGATGAATAGTTGCTATGACTTTTGATTATGAAATGATGGATGACTTCTTCCTTTATTTAGTTTGAGGCAGCATGGGCCCTCACAAACATTGCCTCTGGAACATCTGATAACACCAAGGTTGTGATTGATCATGGCGCTGTCCCAATATTTGTGAAACTTCTTACTTCTCCAAGTGATGATGTTCGCGAACAGGTATGCATACATGGATGTATATATATTGTTATTTTTATGCTTGTATTGCCACTTTGCCAGTGGCACGCACAAATGATTTATGTTGAACTTGTTACTTTTATATCATTTGATTTTCTTTGACTTCTTATGCAGGCAGTCTGGGCTTTAGGAAACGTTGCAGGTGACTCACCAAAATGTCGTGATCTGGTTCTCGGTTATGGGGCTTTAATGCCGTTGTTGTCGCAATTTAGTGACCAATCGAAACTATCCATGCTGAGAAATGCAACATGGACTCTGTCAAACTTTTGTAGGGGAAAGCCACAGCCTCCATTTGAACAGGTTTGTCTTTCAGTAGTTTGTTTCAGATTTTTGTGCATCTTTTCACTGCCAATCCCATTTGATAGCCTATAACATGTCATGATTAAACCCTTGACCAGGTGAAGCCCGCCCTCCTTGCTCTTACTCTTCTTATTCATATGAATGATGAAGAGGTCCTAACAGATTCATGCTGGGCACTTTCATATCTATCTGATGGTGTTAATGAGAAAATCCAAGCTGTGATTGATGCTGATGTTTGTCCTCGTCTTATTGAGCTTTTACTGTAAGTGGCAGAGTGTCTACTACTCTTCCCAAATTTCTTGTCTAGTTATATCAGTTAATTTATTAGTTTGGTACACTTTTGACGATTATATTTTGTTTTCTATTTATTCTTTTCTGGGTCTTTTCAGACACCCATCACCATCTGTTTTGATACCTGCCCTGCGCACTGTTGGAAATATTGTGACTGGTGATGATGTCCAGACTCAGGTATTTAGACAGACGTATTTCTCCGATTAGTTATAAAACTGTTTATTTCCCAACAGAAAGTTCATCCTAGGATTACTTTCAATGATTGTTTGCATGTCTTTTCCGCCACTCTCTGTGTGGAAGACACTGATTTTTGTCGTGTAAGGATATGTTGACATGTGATAACAAAAGCGACCTTTTAGTGATATAAAAATTGATATTTATTGTTTACCTGCACTTTATTTCGGGAAGGCAATAATTTTGTTGTTAGTCCGCAGTGGCTTTGCTTTAAACTAGACACTCAGGATCTTTGCAATCATTTTCAGGTCATCATTGAAAAGGGGGCTCTTCCTTGCCTGCTTAACTTGTTGACACAAAATTATAAGAAAAGTATCAAGAAAGAAGCTTGTTGGACCATCTCAAACATAACAGCAGGAAATAAGGACCAGATCCAGGTACCCAAACTTGGACAAGTGAACTGGTCATCTACAATTTCATTGTAACTAATTGCCATTACTGCATGGAAAATGTAGATACAGACAGTAAATGTATTCTGTTACACCAATTGCTTCTCTATGGACTAGCTGCTTATTCTCCTTCTCGAAAAATAGTGTTTTTTCTGTTTTATGTTATAATGCTACATATAATTTAAAAGGCTTGTTATTTTAATGTTCAGGCTGTGATTGCTGCTGGTATTTTCTCTCCTCTTCTTACTCTGCTTCAAAGTGCTGAATTTGAGATAAAGAAAGAGGCTGCCTGGGCTATTTCAAATGCCACTTCTGGTGGAACTCCAGACCAGATCAAGTAAAAACTTTCAACCTCATTCCTAGTTATTTCATGTCGTGGAATGTGTAGCTTGAAAATTAATCCAACATCTACAGGTTTTTGGTTGGTGAGGGATGTATAAAGCCGATGTGCGACCTTCTTATTTGTCCCGATCCACGCATTGTCACAGTCTGCTTGGAAGGCCTCGAGAACATTCTTAAGGTTGGAGAAGCTGAGAAGAACCAGGGTAACACCGGAGATGTGAATGTCTATGCTCAGATGATTGATGACGCAGAAGGTCTAGAGAAGATTGAAAATCTCCAAAGTCATGACAACAATGAAATCTATGAGAAATCTGTGAAGATTCTTGAAACATATTGGTTGGAAGACGATGATGAACAGGTCATGGCTGGAGATGCTACACAGCAAGCTGGCTTTAACTTTGGAGGTGGCGACCTACCTGTTCCAACAGGGGGCTTTCAATTCAGTTGAAGGTGAAGTAAATGTTTTCATTTTGAGTCTTTTATCTTGGCCTGTCTAGTAACCACTCTGTGTATCTACTTAGTCAATATTGTGTGTAGATTTATTTATGGTTAAACCTGATCATATAGTTTCCGATCCTTTCCCTTGTGATGTATACGTGAATGTGACCAACCGTAACATGAAAATAGTTGAAATTTACAGGAAGCTCAAGAGGAACTTGAATGGATGTCCAATGGATCTGGCTGGTTGAGTTTTATCTGGAGTCTGGTTGGCTGTCGGTCTCTTATGTTTTTAACTTATCGTAATGCCAGTTATGGATATGAGAGATGGCGTCCAAGGTGTAGTATTCCCTGAAGGTGGTGGGATACAAAGGGATTGTCTGGTGGCGTCGTCAAGACGGTTATCTCACATGTTTTTGTCTGCAGAGAACCATATTTGCAAAATCTTTTTTCTTATCATACCTTTTTCTGCAATGGTAGCATGAATATCATGTGGTACTATATTATATTGAAAACATCTTCCATGCCCGCTAGAGTATATAAAGTTGAAATTGAGTCGTTTTTATGTGATTTGTCCTGTATTGGTTTCTTTTCTTTTTGGATTTTGGTAAATACAATGAAATCTCGTGCACATTCGTTTGCTTCAGCGATTAGTAGCCTAAGCAGTTCGTGTTTATTTCTTCTTGAGTTTTGCTGTTGTGTATATTTCTTCTCGAGTTTTATATGATACCTTATATTGGATGATATCAGCGTTATTGGCTTTGCTCAAATGAAATTGGGAATTTGGCCTTGTATTTATGAGGTTACAATTCAAATGTTGGAGTAATATTCAGTTTTGGCAGTATTTTCTAGCAGTGTTAGCTTCATTTTCAGTAAAATCACATAATTAAGAAATCACAAGGTATCAGTAGCAAAGGACACTATAAATTGCTTGCAAAAGCTGTGGCTTCTGATATTTCTTCATTGAATTCACAATCAACTTGTTTTTGGTAACTTAATATTCTTGATATTCAAAAATATGCTATTTTTATTGTACGGAGAGTATTATTCATGCTCACTTTTTTTTTTGTTATAAACTTTTTGCTAGTACTACTACTTACTACTCACAGCGAAACATTCTTACTAATTAATGTTTAGCTTTAATTTGAGTATTCGCTCCAAAACTTTTGTTTTCAAGAATTATTTTTATTTCTGAATGTCAATGATATTTCAGAAGTCAAAACACTTGATTTTGGCATATGGAAACATACTCCTACTATACTAATATTTGATATTTGATTCTAAAGTACAAGCAAGGAACTGCAGCAGATTCTTATTTAGCTTCTTCTGTTTCATAACATGATCAGAATCGTTATTATTAGTTGTACCTTTATGTCATCTGTCCCCTTTAGATTCTCGAACCTTATTTAAACATTAGTGGAGTAGTATATGATTGATTATAGTATGAATTATGAATCATTAAAATAAGTTCACAGTTTACTTTGTTGTGTTGCAAACTAGCTAAAGAACCATCTAAATAAATTGGCCCTCGTTTTTGTTTTATAAGTTTGGGAATTATATAGTCGGTCAATATTCTCCCTTCTTTCTATAGCAGTGAAGTAATTTTATTATTTTAGTACATTTTATAGTATTGGAGTCATTAGTAAAAATTAATATATTCATTCTCACTTATTTCATTATCTCTTCATCTATGTACCCTTTTCATTTTCAACTTTATTGTTCACTCACTTAACTCAGTTAACGCATTTTTTTTTTAATTATGTACCCAAAAAAAAACATTTCCATTACTATGGAACAGGGAGTACTAGTATACGTACTAATATATTAAAAGTTTATTTCATAAAATATCCAAATAATAGGAATGTCAAGATACCAATAATAAGCACTCAATTAATCACTTATAAAACGACCAATAAATCATCAAACCCCAAAAATCGAAAAATGAAAAGTCATGCACGGATTCCATCACAACAGAATCACGAAACCAACGGCCGAGATTGTTTCACTGTAAATTCAAATTTTGAAACATCAAGGGGCACTATAGTCAATTACCACAAAACAAGGTCAGCTAGGGTTTGGCGTATCGCTGGCTTTCTATTATTTTCTGTCAACAGACATATAAAAAGATTAGCCGAGCCCACAAAAACACACACACTACACACACTCGGCCCATTCACACTCTAAACCCTTCGCCAAAAATTGATTTATTTTCACAAATTATTTCTTTTTAAGTTTTTCTTTTTTTCCTCCATGCGATGATCACGCCATTTTCTGGATAAACATTCTCAAAGCATTGCTCTAATTTCATCAATCCACACTCCGATCACATGGATCTGAAAGTAGATAAGGTGAGAAATCAAGCGATCGCATCATTATCCACTTTTTTTTTCGGTTCATCAATCAACCGCGACTGTTTTACATCTCGCTTTTGCTGTTTCAGAAAGAAGATTTTGAGAAGAAAAATGGCAGTGTTTCTCCATTGAAGACCTGCAGCGATTGTCACACCTCGAGAACTCCGCTATGGCGAGGCGGTCCAGCTGGACCGAAGGTATAAAAGTGAACCGTTGTAGCATTTAAAAAAAAAAATTGTACGGTTTGATTTGATTTGAAATTTTCTGTTTGATTTGCAGTCTCTATGCAATGCCTGCGGGATAAAATACAACAAGAAGAGGAGGCAGCTCCTAGGGCTGGATTCGGGGAAGCCAAACAAGAAGAAAAAGCGAACGAGCGTTGTGCGGAGCAACGAGGTCAGAGAGATTTTGAAAATGCGATTCAAAAGCGAGATTGTGTTGCAGAGATCGGGAAAGTTGATGAACAAGTTGAGAGAGGAAGAAAGAGCGGCGATACTGTTGATGGCGCTTTCGTGTGGATCATCTGTCTACGCTTAGTGGAGTTGTACCTCCGGCCTCTCCGGTTGTACCCTAAATTTGAAATCTGGAAAAAGGAAAAAAAATTGGAGAGCTCTAGTCTAAGTGTCTAACTTAATGTGATGTTAATTTGAGGGGAAAATTTAGGTTTTTTTTTTTTAGGGTGATTTGCTGATGTAATGACTAACAATGATTGAATTAGTCATGTTTTTCCTAGTAATAGTATGATTAAATCCTTAGATTTTGATTTTTGACTTGTGTATATAAGCTGTTTTGATTTATATTTTTATTCTTTCTCTATTTAGTTTTGTTATTGATGGTACAAGTAGCTTTTTGGATGTCTTGGGAAAAAGTGGTAATGTTATCTAACATGAAATTCTTTGTTATAAATTCGTTCCAACTTCCAACATTTTGGGTTTCAAAAATTAAATTTCCCAATTGACGCGGGCATTTTGAACTTTTTGGGAATACAAGTGGTTGACAGTTTGACCAAGTCTGGTTTTGGATTTTGCTCTTAATCATTTTACTAAGTATTATTGGAGTAATGATGGAATTGGTTTTCAAATGTAATTTTGAAATTGTGTAACTAAAATGGATGCATGTTTTGTTTAATAATGTGTGTAAAACAAAGCTCAATAATCCACATTTGATGTATATATTGTTAATAAAGTGAAAATCCTGAAGAACAAAACCAAGCCCCCTGATTTTAAATCATTTTTTTTTTTACTTTATGCCTTAAACAATTATGGAGTACATTGCAAAGGTATGATGTGCATGTCACAAATGTAGATATGGCTAAAAATCATTATTGATATATGTGATAATATATGATACAGATACATTATTGTCATACGAATAAAATAAATGAAACATCACATAATTGGAAATTAATATATATGCATCTTTAGAGAAAATCACACAAGGAAAATAAGGTAGACATTATATATTAGAAAAAGAAATAATTGGAAATTACTACATAGAGTGCATCTTTAAAGAAAATCTAACATAAGGAAAATAAGATAGACATTATATATTAGATAAAGAAAAAAGTCGGGTCGTTTTTATTAATACCAAGATCAAACCCTATTTAGTTAATAATATGGAATTAAATTATAAATATGGTAGTGAATCTCAATTTATGGAAATGAATGGATAGAAGGAAATAGTATCGGTGCCCAAATTTCGATTCACTTCATGGAATCACCTAAAATTGGTGTGTCCATATAAATTGTGCTCAAATATTTAATTATAATAGTATATTTTTATTGGGTCACGAAAAGGCAGACCTAAATTTATGATTAGCATTATTGTTGTGAGTTGTGACCGTACTAAATAAGAGTAACAAATCAATAGACAATGGTGGCGCATTAAAAGATGGTGGTCTATGAACGCCAAAAAATGAATTTATACAAATAAAATTGTTTGGCCCATATCAGAAGACGTTACAGCAGACGAACATACATGACGTTTCTGCGTCAACTAGTTAACATAATCATAATTAACGAGTAATTAGGGTATAGAAACAGCAATTAACACTATGTCGATTAAAAAAGCTAAAATTAACACTGTGTTTTCTAACTTTAAAACTACAATTTTCTTTCTTTCTCAAGAGCATGTAATGGTGGTTATTGCGACAAATTCTGTCCGTTATTGCCGTATTCAACTACATAGTTTAATTTTCATATTGATTCATAATTAGTGTGAAGATTTGGCTTATGCTATTTTTAGCAATCAAAAGCGTTACCCGCAAGTGTATGGGATAGGCAGTACGTGACAAGTTATATTTATCGATTCTCGAAGACTGAAGGTTGGAATGAATATTATGATGCAATGCCAGATTAATGATGGGGGTTTTGGATTTTCTTAATTAATAATGAAGAACAAATAAGTAAGTAAAGATAATTAACTAAATAAAGCAAATAAAATATGATTTTCACATAAATTGGGAAAGTATAGGGAAATTGATCCGTTAGAATGGATCAAGGATATTACCTACGGGTCATGCAGTTCTATTGGGCCTCAATTGTGGTTAGGAAAGTCGAGATGGTTGATTAGACCCTCTCTCGAGTGCATCTAACGAGTTGATCGACCTCTAATGTCGGAGTCTCCTTCCAACACTTCGAGAATGACTCCCTAATTCTACGAACTCAAGCCCTCTCTAGCACATGCATCTCTCGATCATATGGGTTGCACGGAGTTGTTGATTGCACATCTATCCTGATCATGCATTTTTCAATGACAACAATTAATTAAGCAAGAAATGTATCTAATTGGTAGCTAAGCAATTAGATAATAAAAGCTCAACAATCAACGAAACCAACAATATGAGATAGAAAAGCATTAAACCAAAGTTCAATCTATACAATCTGCTCAAACTTCTCCAAATCCTTACTAGAAACTTAACTAAACAAGATCAAAGTCAAATAAAATGAAATACAAAGTAAATGAAAGAGAACATAGTTGAAGGAAGAGTCTTCTCCTTCAATCTCTTGAGAGGATAAGCTCCTTGGCCTTCTTCATTCTCTTGTTTCCGCTCAAAATCATGGTTGTCAGAGATAGGGTTAAAAAAATATGAAATCTCTTTTATATTTGAGGTGAAAAATGGGAAAATAAGGAAGCTGTCAAAAATGCCCGATCGGGTGATATGCAAGTGTCAAAATGCCCGACCGGACATTTTGTATGGAACCCGCAATTCGCTTCAAAACGCTCAGGCGAGCGCTTTTTCAGATGGAAAACGCCCGACTGAACGAACTCTCTGTATCTTGATGTGCAATTCCAGTCAGAACGCCCGGACGGGTATTTCTTCGCCTAGAAAATGCCCGGGCAGGTTCTGTATTGTCCAGTTCAACTCCGTTTAAGCTCGTTTTAGACCTGTTTTTGCATCAAGGGTTCGACAAACCTGTTAGCTCTATAATTAGCAAATAAGTGGATGAAACCTAGACTTTATACCTCAAATTACTCAACAACTTGTATTAATCACCTACCTAAATATCCTAAACCATGAGTTTGTCAAGATTACGTGTCTTGATTGATATATTTCATCCATCAATCAATAAACATCTCATTTTTCCTTTTCGTTTGTCTACTGATAAACTTTCTATTTGTTTTTTTATTACCTTTGGTAATGAACTCCACATTCCACTAACTTTATTTCACTCACATTTTATTACTAAATTAATACAAAAAAAATAAAATTCACATTCCACTAACATTTTCAACCAACTTTCTACTTACATTTCTTAAAAATCCATGTCAAATCAAAACTCCCTTTGTACCGACGAAGGGAGTATATCAATAAATTTGAAAACAAGAAATAAATAGGTTCTAATCTCCTTTATTTTGTTTGTTAGAGGTTTTGCCCTATTTTTTGTGACACCCTCAACTCTCAACTTGTGTAACAAAAATTTTGAAACTAAATTATACACTAGGAAATTGCTTAAACTCGCAAACTCTAAGAAATTAATCATTTATTAAAATCAAATTTATTTTTATATAAATTTATATTAAATAGTAATTTAACTCCAACTATTTACATTAAACTCAAACAAACTTAGCAAAATATAATGTGTACACTAGGTTTTTATACTCACAAAGCAGGGTGCAGCAGAGAGAGACGAATAGAAATATCTAATGACATCATCACTGGATTGAGATGTCACTTCAATTTTTATTATGTTAAATCGAGAAAAATGTCATTTCTTGATAAGGGATGGTCGATGGAATTGGGCTTATCGTGTTTGGGCACAAGATTTATGCGGATGGTTTAGAGATGGATAGAGCAAACATTACCGCTATCGAGCAATTGCCACCACCCTCCGGTGAAAAGACAAAATTTCTTGAGGCATGCTGGCATCTATTCCAAATACTATTATTCTGTTTATATAGAATATATGTAATAAAACAAATATTCTAAACTAATTAAAGCATTTAATTAAAAAATATTTATTATTTAAGTTTGTAGTCAAAAACCATAATATATATTATTTAAATATATTAATGAAGTGTTTATTTTATTCAAACTGCTCCATAATAAAACTATATCATTTCATTTTGTTTAATTTCATATTATTTGAAGAACCAATTCAACACGGGAAAATAAGAAATCATATTATATTCCCTCCCAAAGAATAAGAAAATAATAATTTCAAAATATCTGCTGGTAAAAATCAACACCCAACCAAATATCAACAAACCAACTAATAATAAAACTATATCATTTCTTTTCATATTTGCTTAATCTCAACAAACCAACTAATAAAATAATTTTGCTTGAAACCAACAAACCCACTAATAATAAAACTATATCATTTCATTTCATATTTAAGCAAATAATACAAAACGGTCACCAAACAAAACCTATTTAAGCAAATTAAGAAGGTTGCCTTTTTCTATATCATTTCATTTCATATTTAAGCAAATAATACGAAACGGTCACCAAACAAAACCTATTTAAGCAAATTAAGAAGGTTGCCTTAGAAAAAGTAAAGTTCTAAAAACTTCTACTAGTACTACTATTTTAAGAAAGTTCTAGCATATTATGTACCATACTGAAGTTTATTCATCAAATTAAATGTTTCTAAAACATTATCTGCACAAAAATCGAATGAGCTAGAGAGAAAAGATTCTCTAGAAGACAAATGGCGAAAGTTCTAATATCTTCTAGGCATAACTCGATTAATACAACTTTAGAGGGTAAAAAAACCTCATTACTGACACGAAGACACTAGACGCCAACATATGCTGGAAACTAATGCCACGTGTCATTAACTAGACACGTGTCCAATTCCTAAGCAACGCAGGCAATTCTATATTCCAACCTCTTATAAAAAAGTTAGATGCTACGTGGATATTGTGACAACATTTCGAATAAGCTCTACCGCTAGTGAGATCGCATAATTAATTTACTAAGAGGAAAAATGCAATCTAGATTCGCTCTCACCGCCGCCAAATTCAACCGCACTCTGTTCCCGCAGCAGAGCTTACGCGGCTGCACCACCACCTCCGGCAGAACGGCTGATCCAGCCATCCACGCCATCGAGGAAGAAGTACTGTATTAATTTTGAGTAACTAAATTTTAGTGATTTATGCATATCCAAACTTCATATTATTCGAACTTCATATTAGTATGATATTGTCTGTTTTGATAAAGTTTTACTGACTTTGTTCTAATGAGTTGCCCTTGTATATTGTTTGCACATTTTTTAGTGATTTATGCACGTCTGAATTCAATATTAGTATGATATTATCTGTTTTGACTAAGTTTTTACAATTTTGAATAAAATTGATTAATCTTGTTTCTAAGGATGTGTATCCTACGGATGCGATGCAAGACGAGAAGCGGCGGCGGCCGCCGAAGCACGAGCCGACGAGCAAAGACAACGAAACATACACTGCTCCGAAGTCTCCGATAGAGACGGCGGCGAAGCTGGAGTCCAGCGGCGTGGGGCCGATGCCCGACCCGTTCGGGCAGCAGAAGCGGCGGAGCACGTGCGCGGGGATCGACGGGAGCCCGTGGCCGGAGGAGGAGGATGGAGTGGACCGGAAGACGCAGCGGGAGGAGCAGGAGAGGGACAACAAGGAGTATTACGAGCACCACAAGGCGTCTCCGCTGTCGGAGATTGAGGTTTGCGATACGAGGAAGCCGGTGACTCAGGCCACGGATGGGACGGCGCAGAGCGAGAGCGTCGGCTATGATGGGAATTGGGGGGAGGGGGTGTGGCGGCCGGAGCAGCTGGATACGGCGGAGGAGGCGCTGAGGAGGGCGGCAGAGATATTTCGGATGAATGCGATGAGAGGGGATCCGGACTCTCCGCACGGCAGAGTTCTCCGGCAGCTTCGCGGCGAAGATTGGTGATGTCGTTCGCCGCTTTTGTGAAATGAAATGTGACAAAATGATAAAATATGTATATTAATAATAGTCTTTTGAGATATTGAAATTAGGACAGCATGAGTAGTAAACTGTTGGTACTAATTCGATCTAGGATGTGTGCTTCGGAATTCGGATTATTAAATTTTTCTCTTTTTATTTGCAGTCATGAGTTCTTCGAAAGAGTGGCTCAAGTTCTGTATTGATCAATTTAGTTGTTTGGAATTGGATGTTGAATTAATATTTCGCCCATACAAGAAATGGGGAGACTATTTTCCTAATAGTAGATGGAATGATCTTGGAAATGCACTTATTGGCTCACGATTTCTACATTTAACTAGTCTAATAGTTAGTCATGACTGGTTGATTGTATTTGCAAGATGTCAAAGTAAAATAAATATATGGCGTTTTAGACATGATCAGTTTGTTTGATCTCAGTTCCAAAATAAAAAGTTATATTTTGTTATTTTCTTGGTTTGAAGAAATGATGTTAATGAAATATGAGTTTTATTTATGTATATTAGTTTTATAATAAGATGTGTGAATGAAATAAGATGAAATTTGGAATTCATATTGTTTGTAATATTTCACTCTTATTTAGGGACAGATAATCAGAACAGATGGAAATGGTTAAATAACAGATGGAAATGATTAAATAAGATTTTTATTTAGAGATGGAGTGACAAATACTTTTATTTGGAGACAGGAGAGAATAAGAAAGTCATTTAGAGTAAGATGTCATTTAAGATGCAAGCATAATATTTGACAAATGTATTACACAATCACACCCAGGCAAGGTATAAACTGTTAGCCAATAGCGGAACTAGAATTTTAAAATGCAAGCTCAATATTTGAGCAAATTTTTATCACTCTTATGCCTCCTTTGTAAGTCTATGAGGGTGCTTTGGACATGGCATATATGGACTTGCATGTGAGCAGTGCCGAGAAGTGTGTTGCTAGACGAGAAAGGGAAACATCTCCATAAACACAAACACACCGGCTAATGTGACCCAAATATGAACTTCATTTATGTGTTGACTGGATGGGAAGGTGACTCCTTAGGCGATTTTAGTGTCCCTTGATATGTCGCCACAAGATCAACCAGCTAAAAGTGCAAAAAGGTGTAGCATGGTAGCCCTGTGCTTTTGTTTCATGTATGTACTCGTGTCTCAATAATTTTATATCATAAAAAACACAGAAAAATTGGTAATTATTACAAATTTTGTTGCTCTACATGGCATGCGAATTACTCCCTCCGTCCCTGAAAAATTTGTCACATATTTCTTTTTTCGTCCGTCCCTAAAAATTTGTCACCTTTCACTTTTACCATTTTTGGTAGTAGACCACACATTCCACCAACTCATTCCCTCTCACATTTTATTTTAAAACTAATATATAAAAGTAGGAACCACGTGTCACTAACTTTTTCAACTCACTTTCTACTACATTTCTTAAAACCCGTGCCGGGTCAAATGGTGACGAATTTTGTGGGACGGAGGGAGTATTATTTTTGTGACAACTGATATGCCAACAATGAGGGCTTTCCAACGTTATACAAAGGGTGATACCACTTAAAGGAATGAGGACACACATAACTGTTCGTCAATACATATGATCTGATGTAAAATGAAACATACCAAGGCCCGCAACGTTATGGAGAGAGCGTTTTCCGTATATCTAAACATTGACATCATCTGTGTGGACCATGTTGTCTTCAACACTCAGACTTGTTAGCTTGATCCTTCTCAAGTATCTATCTCCACATGACTTGTCTAGTTGTCCTGCATAAAACATCTGTTATTATTAAGTTAGTATGTGAAAAAACACAGTTGGAACATGATCTGCTTATAACCGAATGCAAAATAGACCCTGATGAATTCTTGAATTAACAATGAATGAAAACTAATTTTGGGGACAAAACCTCACCTTCACAATCTAAGTCCATTAGTTTTTACATTCAATCTTGTAAGCACCGTGTAGGTTGAAGCCCACACCTATGATGTATGACCTGCATCGGGTTGTAGTCTTTTCCAAGCTATAATCTTGGTTGAAGCCCGTCACAAGCAATCACGAGAGACAGAAATGCAAGGATCTCAATCGCAACCCTTTTGTATTTTTTCTCATTTTTTATTTTGGTGTGACGTAAGAAAAACATGAGACCCCTCTTACAATCCATTTTGGGTTGAAAAGGATAATTGATAATTTGACATATATCCATTGGGGTGGGGGCTAAATTATCATGTCAAATATTAACCGTCCAGGAATGGTGCCGAACGAAACACATTTTAAGTTGTAAGACAAAACATGGTGTTGAACTCCCAAACCAATCATTTGTCCCGGTAAACATATCTACTAGAAATGCATCTGTCAATGATGCTCCATATTCTTTTGTCATCATTCGGATTAAAGACATTTTTCCAAATATAAAATATTCAAACAATCAAATATCTTGTTATGTAAATCTAATTTATTACTACTAAATATAATTTATTGTTGTATTTATCAAATTTAGTTACTTCGATTCTATTAGAACAAGTTCTCGATTATAACCGACAATCCATCTCAATGCAAATTGAGATCATAATCATTAATAAATGTTACAGTTATCGGTTATTCAAGTAGCCATATAAAAACTTTTAATTGTTGATGCCCTTAGCTATTTAATTTGAAGAACCAATTCAACAAGCTAATACAAATCATTTTTTAATATCCGATTTATTTTAGTTGAATCAAGCTTTGTCATCTACAAATTATTTGTACTTTACACATTTTTTATAAAATCCAAGAAACATGAAAAATAAGAAACCATATATTGTATTCTATCCCAAAGAATAAGGAAACAATAATCCAACAAAATCTCAACAAACCGACTAATAAAATAATTTATTTATTATTTCTACTCCCTTTGAATAATTATAGATATGTTTAATCCAAATATTTGAAATTTGACGATAGATTTGTTTTTTCTCTCTCACATATCTCCAATTTTAGTAGATACTCCAAAAATAAAAATACACAATCTTTACACATTAATTCTGATACTTTTACAACCCTAGTCTCGTTTTCACCATTCAACAATCAAAACCCTTTTATTACTTTCATTGAGAGGAAAGCAAGCAGTCGTGGGCATGGGCGACAATGGGGGTAGTGATGCCGGTGATCGGCCAGAGAATCAAACTGACGCCGTCTCCGGCGCTCCTCCAAGGTCGCCGTGGAAGACTTCGGCCGCCGCGTCTCCGGTGGCCGGCGCTGATTGGCCGGCGCTATCCGACGCGCAGCAGCGATCGAGGTCTAGCGCTTTGAACCCCTCCAACTCGCCTCCTCCGCCGACTGAGGCCGGGAGTGATGGCCGTGCTGATCCTCAGACGTCTTCTGCGCCGCCGGTGGGTGATGATCCTCTTCTAATTTACTGATTTATTTTATTTTATTTTATTGTATTAATTAATGCTCTAGCTATTTGCATTCTATCCGTTGAGGGTGAATTAATCGGTATAATTTTGTTTAAACTCGCGCGAGTTCGTTTTTACCTTAATAATCTAAATTAATGGATGGAAATCAAGTCTTGTAATGCTAGGTCAAATTTTCATGTGAAGGTTCTTACTTCATCTGTTGCCAGAGATTAGATATAAGTTTGATGCGAGTAAGAATATGATTGTTGAAGACAGTAAAATCACTAGTGTGTAAGGTAATACAAGTAGATTTTAGATGAATGATAGGACCCCTCAGATTATGGAACACTCGTTGTTTTTCATGCACCCTAGAGACATCTGAGTTTTTTTACTTTTTAGAATGGGAATTGTGCCTAATTTTCTATTATGGAAAATTGGTCTGAAGTTTTAGTTAGTTGATGGATAATAGGATTTACCCATTGCTTATCACTTACTTAAAGTAACTGTTATTGGAGGATCCTCTGCGCAGGTAAGTAAAAAGAAATGATCTATATAAGCAGTTGAATCAGCATATGAATTCAATAGGTTATGTTATATTACTCAATTTATTATTTCAATGTATTATGTTTTCGACTATCTAAGTACTGTTTATTGCATTTTTTATCATGTTTGTTGGTTTGGCACGTTGTACTTAGTAAAACTATATTTTCCCTTTTGCTCAGCTTATATCGACATGTAATGCGTGATACAATATCACTTAATTCATCTTACTTCTGTTCTGTTTGAGAACCTACATATCTATTTGAACAAGTATACTTTTGTTTAAATTGGTAGCTTATCTGCCAGTTCTTGGTGACATCTAGGTTACTGTTGAGCCTCAGAAGTTTCATGGTCGTGGTAACTTTAAGTCTCCCCGAAGGCCATACGCCACACATCACAATAAAAATGGCCCAAAGCATGGCCCAAATAATATACCTCCATTTTCTGGTCCCTCACCTTACGGTCCTTACCCTCCGCCGCCAATGACCCCACACTTTCATGGTATGGTTCCAATTTCACCAACTCCTGTCCCTGGATCCAATTATCAGTTTCCAGCCAGACCTTTTCCAAGGGCTGATGCTCAAATGCTGAAGTCCGGTACTGATCCAGCAAAAGCCTATGTTCCACCAA
The DNA here is from genome assembly GCF_023119035.1 of Salvia hispanica. Classification (NCBI taxonomy): domain Eukaryota; kingdom Viridiplantae; phylum Streptophyta; class Magnoliopsida; order Lamiales; family Lamiaceae; genus Salvia; species Salvia hispanica. The sequence continues at coordinate 11,729,873 of NC_062967.1, read as the reverse complement.
TGAATGGAAATTTTCAACCTTCATTGCATGCAGATTCGAGTGGCCATGATTCTGGTTCTGGTGGAAGAAGGCGTATTACAAATGAGCAACATGGACCAAGGAATCCATCCTACAACAGTCAATGGCCTGCCTCTCACAATTTCTATATGCAACAAAATGTGGGGCCAAGACCTTTGATTAGGCCTCCATTTTTTGGGCCTGCAGGCATTGTTGACGGGCCAAACTATCCAGGTATATGTTCTGTGTTGTGTATGTATTTTTGACTTATCGTTTTATTAAATCGACATCTTATATTCTCCGTTTCAGTTTTATTCTTTCTATCCTTCTCCCCACTTTGTTCTTCTATTCTTATATTAGAACAGTTATCTAACAAAGTTTTCTATCAACAGGTCCATCAGGACCTTTCTTCTATCCTGCTGCCCCCCCTGGCTCTGTTAGGGTTCCTTATCCGCCATCTTTTGTTCCATATCCATTGAGCCCTGGAGTTCCCATATCACCCACGCCACTGGAAGCACTGAGGACCAGCATTGTTAAGCAAATTGAGTATTATTTCAGGTGAATTATTTAAACAGATCTCATGCCTCTGAAATTCAGCCTACGCTGCAGGAGGGTTGGAACTAGTCCCATAAGAACCAAAACACGTCTTCAAGCCTATTGTTTTGTATCAGCTGCATTTATTAAAGTTGATGTCCATGCACTTTGAATTACTCTTTCATATGCTTAAGTTTGGGAAAAATTTCATAGTGTTCTTTAGTTTTGAATGGTATTTCAAGAAACATGCTACTAACTTTATTTGGCCATGCTTTGAGATTGGTAAAACTAGCAAGAAAATACAGAGAGAACTTATCCTGATAACTCTGCACTTAACATTAATATACTTTGGCAGTGATGAGAATCTGGGGAGTGATGATGTCTACTTGATCTCCTTGATGGACAACCATGGCTGGGTCCCGGTATCAAGCATTGCAAAATTTAACAGGGTAAAGTGATGATTTTTTTGTTATTCAGTCTCTGAGCATGGTAACACTGCATAATGTTATGACAGTTTTTTCTTAAGGTATCTGAGAATATTTGAACTCATTATCTTTGGATAAATCCTCCCATCCCCCCTACCCACAAAAGAACTGAGGGAGTAAAAGCTTTTTCTCTTTTCTCTGCAAATCCATTGTCTCTTACACTTGATTTACTTCTCCTAGATGAGTTGTTTCTGTTGGAGTCTTTGCTACTAAGAGCTTTCCTGTCATTTTGAGTTTCAGGTTAAACGAATGAGTGAAGATATCCCATTTATTATCGATGCATTGAAAACTTCACAGACCATTGAAGTGCAGGTTCGATAAATTTCCTCTCCTTGGCACTTTTCACTTATGTCTTTTCGTCTCTGGTGATTGTACAGAAAGCATTTTCACTTCCTTTCTTCTGAACCCTTTGTTGCATGTTTGATCTCAATCTCTGCAGGGTGAGAAGGTGAGGAGACGCAATGAGTGGTCTAAGTGGATTCCGAAATCTGTGAATGCTAACTCTACATCCCTAGTTGGAAATTCTGTGAATATTAATGATCAGAATGAGAATAAAAGAGACGGTCCTGGTGGAACATCTGGGTTGCTTCCTCCAGCTGAAAGCTCATTGGGATCTCTGCCATTGGCTTCTGATGCTTTGGGAAGCTCCATTAAAAGTTCTACAGAACATTGCAAGGATGGTGAAGAACAAAGAGTTGCTTCTGGAAAAAGTAATTTAAGATTAGAGCAGGGCTCTCAACCCAGCTCTAAAAACAATACTAGTGTACTTAGCGATGGATCAAATTTCCAAGAAAATTCTGTAGGAGCTGATTCTGTGAAGTCGGTCTTATTAGAAAATGGCAAAAGCAATAAAATGCAGGATCTTTCGAAACCGAAATTGAAGAACTTTGGTGAGTCATCTGATGAATTTTCAAGCACATTTATGCTTGATGAAGAGCTGGAATTGGAGCAGAAAATAACAGGACGTGACCATCCGTCTACTGCTGGAAGGTAGTATAGGATTTCTTCCTGCTTGATTTATATGTATCTTAAAATTGTTGGATGCGCCTATTCGTTTCTTTGTTACATGTAAAAATTTTTAAATGGAAAATGCATAAGTGGGTGCATTTTCGCTTCTTTGTTACATGTAAAGTTGTTCAAACAGAAAATGCATGTGTTTGTTATGGACAGGAAAGTATTGGTCGATTATATTTGCTGCAGAAATGTACAAAGGATCTAGTATGTAGCATGTACAATGAATCTAGTATGCAGCCTCATCGTTGTAAAAGACATGGATGATAGTCAGCAATTTTGGTTATGCAAACATATATTGTTCCATACCAAATTTCTCATGACATGTGTTCTTTCACTATATCTAAACGTTGATTTCTGATGACTGATATGCACAGACATTCCTGTACCTTCTTCGGTAAATGATTTAATTCTCCTTGGCATTGAAGGTCTATGGGTTTTGTTGATTCCTTTTAATGAAATACAAGTTACTATATTTTCTTGTCTCCCTTGGATCCACTTAATACGTTTTGGCTATGTCCTTTCTCAACTTCCAAGTAGAGGTGTTATACATAAATTTCAAGTTGTTTGTGTCAATTCTGTCCATGCACCAGTAGTTATATATTTAAAATAAGCCTCCTTTCTAGTAGTTACAGAGTTTCTGTTTCTACGTTACTTAATAATACAGCTTCTGCAACTATAAATTATAAACAGGTAATAGTTATGCAAGCAGTTGATCTGTGATATTATGGACAATATCAGCAACTGAGAAGCTACAAACCATGCACGAAGTATTGCTTCATGTGCAATAATTGGGTGATCACTGGAAAAGTTTTCTCAACTACAGATCCACATGATGTAATTTTGTGATAATTGGTTGAACATCACTTGTTCAGGCTTCATTGTTAAATCTTTCCACAAGCTTTGGATATAACTTTGATATGTCACATCTAGTTTATCTTACTGTTACCTTTTTCCATCACGAGCATAGTGAATGCCTTTTAATTACTGGTTATTGTTTTGTTTTCATTTTCTCTGGGTACATCCTTCTGGAATTCTACTGCCTTTTGAATTGCTTGTGTTTTTTCCTAGTCCCTGTTGCGTGAAAGCTTCATGATAGGTGCTCTGTGCATTTAATTTTTGGGTGTATGCAGGATTGATGATGAAGATGAGGAAATCAGTATTAATGATCAAGCTGTCGAGAGGCTTGTAATTGTCACTCAAGTGAGGCCATGACTCATTGCCAAGCTTGTTTGAGACTTTCTGCTAGCCTATTACTACTATTTAATGCGGAGTAATATTAATTTAGAATGCTTATTGCTCTACTGATATTTTCTCAATTAGGTTATGTCTGCTACTCCGTATTTATTTGAGGTTCAGTGATAGGGTAAAATAGATTTGCATTATATGAAATCATCTTTTGTTTTCGCAGTATATTATTACCTCTTAATAACATGGTTGAACTGGGAAAATGCTTATTTAGAGCTCTATATTTCTTCTATTTATTTCCTTCATTCTCCTCATTTGGTTGAACAGATATTGATTATAACCCACATCTAATTACACTAAGCATGTCTTTGAAACATTCGGTTTCTCTTTATTATCAACTGTATTTTGTTAGGTGAAGGAGCCTATGCTAGATGTTTTAGGTGTCCATTCAAAGACATGCTTTGCTCCTAATAAATTACTACAAAGTTGTAACTGAATGACATTATCAGTTGAATTCTTTAAGTTTGTGACACTAGGTTCTGTGATGCAGAATAGTCAAAGGAGAGCCGGGGAAGAATCAAAGCTCTTATCCAGTGAGGATGCTTCCAAGATAAATGATGGCCTTTACTGTTATGAGCAGGTTCCCGTATTTGTTTCCACATCCTATTTGATGGAAAACAATTTCTTAATATAACTCCATTTGCAGGAACTGAGCTTAAAAAGGTCACATCGTAGACATAATAAGCCAATTGGTGAAGACAGGGATGACAGCTCCAGAAATTCTGCTCACGGTGCTACCACATCCAACTCACATAAAAAGCAAAATAAAAGTAACTTGAAGCAACACCAGCGATTGTTTTACGGAAATCTTAAAGGCCATGTAAGTGGCTGGAACTCCTTGGGAGCGTTATCTGGAAGTCCACCTAGTGATGCAGTTGGTTTTTTCTTTGGTTCTACACCCCCAGATAGTTATGGGTGAGTATCACACAATTTTACTATTAAACACAAGAAATAATGAATAATCTGCGCAGACCAGATGTGAAGCATCTAAATTTCATTAAGACTTATTATAGGTTTTTCTCTGGTTTGATGAAACCCATTAATTTTCAGGTTAAGCCATTCAGGAAGTAGTCCTCCGGTTGGTTCAGTACCAAAGTCATTTCCACCATTTCAGCATGCAAGCCATAAACTTCTGGAGGAAAATGGTTTCAAACAGCAGTTGTAAGAAGATACTACAATTTTAAGGAATTTTATGCTATAGTTGCTAGCATGCATGTTTAGCCAAAGGACTCATTGATTGTGCCCCTATCATATAGCTGGTATGTTTTTCTTTCTTCAGGTACAACAAGTATAAAAAACGCTGCCTCAGTGAACGAAAGAAAATGGGCACTGGTCGCAGTGAGGTATCTTGGAAACTATAGATGAATTTCTCTTTGAACTCCTCCAAGATATATTTTCGTTGGAATTTAGGTCTTGGATGTAATGGATGTTTCCTCCTTGTGATTTTATTTCATACACTTGCCATTAAATAACAACTAATCGGACTGGACTGCGCGGGGTCTTGGAATGTGGTAACCTTAATTTGCTGAGGCTGATGCATTTCACGCCTGTTTACTTGCAGGAGATGAACACATTGTACAAGTTTTGGTGTTTATTCTTAAGGAACATGTTTGCCCCTTCCATGTACAACGAGTTCCGTAAGCTGGCTCTAGAAGATGCTGCTGCTGGTTACAATTATGGAACAGAATGCCTATTCCGGTTCTATAGGTACATGAGTTGTACTCTTCGTTTTCTCTCTTACAAACAGCCGTCTTTCAGTCTTTCCTAGACGGGATTCTCTAGCCCTCAATTTTTTGTTTTTCAGTTATGGATTGGAGAAGGAATTCAAAGGGGATCTGTATGATGACTTTGAGCAGCTGACACTCCAATTTTATGAAAAAGGGAACCTGTATGGCCTGGAGAAGTATTGGTAATTGCTACATCTTCACAATCTTTGTTCACAGTCACTTAGACGTGTTCACAATCTCAGTTCGACTTGGCAGGGCATTTCATCATTTCCGGGAGGCACGGGATGAGAAAGAGGCAGTGAAGAAACACCCTGAATTGGATAGGCTGCTGAGAGAGGAATACCGTGGCATGGAAGATTTCAAGCGTACTAGAGCTAACAAGGCAGCCGTGAAAGAAGACAGCCATTAGCCGGATATGGCTCGACTTGGCAGTTGCAGTGAATTCAAAGCTTTTTGCAACTGACAACGTCGCAAATTTTGGGGGATAACTCTAACGTCTATAGAGGTGTATTTATACATTTTTGTACATAGAATGTTGGCGACATTCTAGTATCGGATTTTTATTTTCTTCCTATTTTGGTTTTCTAAACTGTATAGAAAAAAATTATAGAAAAAATAGCTAATAAAGACATGACTTTGTACAACTTGGAATTGTTTTTTTTATTCTTTTTTCATGCTTTAGTTTTGCAAGAATAATAGAATAAATTCAATGATAAATATATGGATAATAATTGTTGTAACCGGATACATTAACTTGTTAGGTATAATACTACTCAAATGTAGAAGGAATATATGCGAACACAATTATAGAATTGAAATTACAAAGAAATAAAACAAAATCCGTACAAGCTCCGCTGTTCGGTATTACAGACTTGGGTCTGTGGAATTGGAATCTTCTATTCCATAACCACAATGTTTGGTACCGAAAAAAAAAAAAGATTTAAAATTGAATTACCATTCCATTTTTTCTCAATTTCATAATTTGAATTTCATATAAAAAATAGTACTCCTATATAATTGAAATTCCAAATATTTACTTATAAATTGAGTACCTTCACACATTTTGCATGTAAACACACATTGCACACATCAGTGGCGGACGCGGGATTTTTATACTGGGGGTCCAAATTACTATTAACGATAATTGCATATTTTTAGTGTCAACGATTCTAGAAGCAACCCGACATATTACGAACCTGCGAGGGAGATGAATGAGAAAGATGAACAGTTTGACTGAGCACCCTAAATTAAATACACATACGATGAAATGTTGACGTTGAAATAATTAAAGAGAAAAATTAATAAATTAATGATTATTAATTTATGATCTTATAATAGTAACATTTACACAAATAATGAAAAATAAACAAAACTTATTGTTTAAGAAAATGAAAAATAATACTATTAATTAATTAATTATTAGTTAATGATCTATGAGAAAATCAAAAACAACATTAATAAATTAAATTAGTTATGAGAACTAGGAAAATACAAATTAAAAAAAAAAGATAAAAATTTACAAAGGAACAAGAATTAGAAATAAGCAAGTCGAGATATGCAAGCAAGATGAATCAAACCTGTAACCATATGGTTACATGACAGCCATCCAGACAACTGAGCTAACAAAATAGTTTGGTTAGTGATGTATAACTATATCTCATATACTATTCCCTTCGTCCCGGCTAAAATGACACATTCCTTAGTCGGCACGAGATTTTAAGAGTTATTGGTTAAAATGTTTAATTGGAGAGAAAAAGAATGGGTGTAAGTATTAAAATAGAGAGAGAAAGAAAGATGGATATTTTAATAGGAGTGAGAAAGTTGCTGGGTGTATTATTTGGAGAGAAAAATTTTTTAAAATAGGAAATATGTCATCTTAATTGGAGAGAGAAAGTTTAAAAAATGACGTGGATGCAAAAAGGTTTTAGTAATATGTTTTTACGTCATGTACTCCGATTTATATGCCAACCAACTATATGTGAATCCTCTTGGAATCGGTGCACTATGAATGCTAAGAGCATCCGCAATGGTCGGTAGGCCAGCCATAGGCCAGCCATTCTCTCCCCTGCCACGTCAGTAATACTAAAAAAACCACCTGCCACATCAGATTTAGGCCACCCATAGGCTAGCCATAGGCCAGCCGCAATAAAAATAATTCAAAATATACTACATTTACGGAATTAAATTTACGACACATATATGAAAAAATTCGTTAATTTTATTTAAATAAAAAAAGTACATTAACCAAAAATAAAAAAAATTACATAATAAAATAAAATCCGGGCTTCCACACACGAGCCACCGCCCCACTCTACTCCTCACTAATTTATTAAAAAATACATTAACAAATGTTAGTATGCTTTGAATCCATTATAGTTTGCCGCTAGCCGAACGGGGGTCTCGCTGTGTGCCTATTTAAAAATTACATAATTAAAAAAAATTCATAAAAAAACATTTAAAAAATACATTATATATTTTTTCAAAAAAACAAAATTAAAAAAATTAAAAAATAGCGCTGGCCGATCGCTGGCCGATCGGCACGCCACAATGGCGGCCAGCGCATCGGCTAGCGCATCGGCCAGCGCAACGCGATCGGCTAGCCCACGCCGAAATTTTGGCCGATTTCCCGCTAGCCTACTCCAATGGTTCGGCTAGCCTACCATTGCGGATGCTCTAATATTCATGTACATTCAAAATATTTAAAGATTGGGCGGTATGATTCAAACTTGGATCAATATTACCATTCTATCGTTTAACCAATTCACGCACATATTATTGCTTATGCAACATACTTTTCATTGTCGGTGAAAGTTTCAACTTGAATCCAAAAGTAATTTTAAAATGAATTTTAAGTTTACACTATTAATCTACTCTCTCCGTCTCACAATAGGAGTAATATTTAGTATGGATACGACTTTTAATAAATATAAGGAATATAAAGTTAGTGGAACATAAAGTCCACTTTTTATATTGGTTTTATAATAGAATGTGAGTGAAGTGTATTAGTGGAATGTGAGATCTACTTACTATTTATAGTAAAAAAGTGAAACATGACTCTTATTGTGGACGGATCGAAATGGCAAAATGTGACTCTTATTATGAATGGAAGGAGTATTTATTAACACGATTTTAGAATTAGCACGACTTCATATATTTCTAATTTAGTACTACGAGTTCATGAATTTATTAAATTGATTATAATACTTTAATATTTTTCATAGTACTACTTATTAACTTTATATTTTGAAAATGCTATAATCTAATTCTATTTTGTATATAGAGAAATCAAATTATGAAAATAAAATCATATTTATCAATAATTAGGGTTTTCAATATATACCTCGTAAGCTATTGACAATTAAGATATTTTCAGTATAATTAATACTATCTTGTAAGATATTAATAATTTATAAACAGTAGTAGTATTACAATTTGTAGCATTCTCTAAAGCTGCAATCTACCAGTTTAGATAGATATGACTGAGATATAATATTTATAAATTATTGCTATTATGCAATTAATCTAAAATAACATTTATAATTAAAAATTAAAGGATAACAGACTCACGAAAAACGTGGAGAGTTTTGCTTTATCTGATAAAACCTCCAATTTTTTCTTTTAAATATACACGTGGATATATGTGATCCGTATGAAAAAGGTTAGTTTTACAAATATTTTGAATAGAACATTTTTGTACCCCGTCGATTATATAGGCGATATAAACCAAATAATTAAATATATAGGTCCCATATAATCAAAAGTAATGCTAGCTCAACATAATCAATACCAAATAGGTCACCAATCACCATAAACGGCTTAACTGGATTATGTAGGCAAAATAATGCTATCAAGATATTTTAGCATTCGAATTCATTTTTTTTAATACAAGATATTTGCGGCCCATCCTAGGAGCTTCAATCTAGGATAGTCGAAGATTGGAATCAGAAAAAGAAAATTGATTTTAATAAAATAAAATAAAAATACTTTTTGCAGACGTATGCAAATATATAACTGAGAAAAATAAGAAAACAAAAGCATCTCATAATTTGATTTTGGATATAGTAGGAGTAGGGGTGGCAAATCGTGCGTGTCGGGTCGTTATCGTGTCGACACGATAACGACACGAACACGATAACAACAAACACGAACACGACCCGTTAAGAAAACCTCAAACACGAACACGAACACGACCCGCTACCCTCAGACACGAACACGACACGAACCCATTAACGACACGAACCGTTTCGGGTCAACACGACACGAACACGACACGAACCCATTAATGACACGAAAATAAGTATTGAAAAATGAAAATAATAAGAATAATAATATTAAAATATTATGTGTTAATAAGAATAATAATATTAAAATATTATGTGTTAACGGATAACACGAACACGACACGAACACGCATTGTTAACGGATAACACGAACCCGACACGAACACGACACGAAATTTTCGTGTCCTTAATGGGTCGACCCGATAAGGACACGAACACGATAAGCTCTGACCCAAACCCATTAATTTCGTGCCGGTTCGTGTCGTGTTATCGTGTCGTGTCAAAAATTGCCAGCCCTAAGTAGGAGTATATCAAAAGAGTTAAAACCAAGAGAAAATCGTCATTTATATATAATTGAGATGCTGAAATATCTCGTGCGACTATAAATGCGTAAGTTCATTAATCAGCATATATTACGTATAATATTTATGGAAAACTTATGGTTTACTATGATTAGATCTAAGCTCTTTGATCACGCCAAAAAGAAAATTGTCGATCCTTTTGAAATATTTAGCATATAGTAAGGTTTATTCGGCCAAATTTGATTTAGATTAAAGATATATGAATTTATAAATTGTATAGTACATATGTTTATTCTACAGTTCTACTACTAATACCAAGTCTACATTGGTATTATGATATGAAGTCAACCAATTCAAAATTAAAGAAAGATTATTTGTGTTAGTAGAAAAAATAGCCGTGGGCACAAAGAAAAATGGCTTTAAGTTAAGTTACGATTGTCTACTATATATACCACTTTTGCATGTTTTGGGACGCTTTTATACGCCGTCCCTTAGTTGAGATACCAAGATTGAAGTCATTTTTTCAAATGTTGAGAATGTATTTATAAACACAAATTGGTCCTTATACGTTCTTATTGACAAAAAAATTGGTCATTATACGTTATATTTTTTGTAGTGATTGGCCAATATGTAACTAGCTTTTGGGTTTGAGTTCAACCAATTCATATCAGAAATAGAGTCATGAATTCAAAATTCAAAATTCAAAATTCAAAATTCAAAATTCATATATATATGACAGCATCAGCTGCTGGCTGTTGGACCCTAAAACCTTGATCCCTAATAATAGTGAGTAATTTTAGGAGCAAACAAATTAGCTAACTGTTTTGTGTGCAATTTTTTTGTAACAAAGCTAACTGTTAATTATCTGTTGTGTTCCATCTAATCAATATATAAGAACAAAAAGTAAGTCAAATATATTTATAATGCTTTTAACATCAAATTAATTTATGTATAGCATGAGATACTAATTTGTTTTTTTCATACATCTTCAATAAAAAAAAAGAGTATTTTTACACTAAGAATAACCCTATAGTGATAATACTGTATCTGAGGGCTTCACATTGGTACAATATTTTATGTTCTTCAACATTCATACCCATGGGATCTTGGAGAAAATATTAGGCTTGAATATGTATTTGTTACTTAAAATTTGCTCAGATCTTTTACATATAAAATCTCAATTTGATTGACATCCCATTCTGAAACTGGCTTAATGAACTTGAAGCTAATCACAAAATAATCAAGCCTGTAGCTATATGATCTCAAGAAAAGCAATAGATTGGAACAACAAAGTTGAAATTGGTAGCATTATTAGTGAGTAGAGCTAGAAGAAAGAAACAAAGGGGTTTATCACCACAATTGGAACTATGCAACTTGAATTTCCATGTCTCTTCTCACTAACACCAAAAAAAACAGCAAAAACAAAACCTAGAAACAGAAACACATAATCAAAGTAATGAACCAGACTGTTACCGCCTATCATTCGAAGACTCCTCCACGCCCTTGTCCTCCTCCTCCTCGGGAGGAGCCATGTTGAGATCGATATCAAAGAGAAAACCCGAGGCTGAGGTAGGACTGATGGTGGAGGGTGAGGCCGAGGCCGAATCGCCATCACCATCAACATGATCATCACTAGGACCAGGATCACTAGTGACAAAATCAGGCTTAGTCATCATCATCATCATCTTCTTGGTCCTTGGCATCTTCTTGGGCTCGAGATGGCGGGTGCTCGTGTTGACGATAATCATCTTGAACTTGTTGTGGCTGGCCCGGTGCCCTCCGAGGGCCTCGTGGCTCCTGAAAACCTTCCCACACGTATCGCACTTGTAGTCCCTCTCCATCTTCCCGGTGGCCAGCACCTGCACCGCCACCTTGAACATCTCCTCCACCTCATCCTCCACCTTGTCCTTCTCCTTGTCCAACGCCGGGCGCCCCCTCTTGCAAGTGGGCCACGCCTTCCCACTCAAAAACCCTAGCTCCTCCCGCGGCGGCTCCATCCCGCGCCAGTCCCGGTCGGGGTGGCAGCGCATGTGGCCGAAGAGGGATTTCTGCGACTGGAAAGCCTTGCCGCAGATCTTGCAGGAGCAGCAAGGAGATCCAGGCGACGATGATTTGGATTTGGAGTTGAAGCTCATCGCCTTCCTCATCGAGTACTCCTTGTTAGCTTGAACATGCGCGGAGCTCATGTGCCCTCCCAGCGCCTTCCCCGAGCTGAAGCTCCGGTCGCATTCCTTGCAGTAGTGGCTCGGAACACCCTCTTCCTCTCCCGCCTTCTTTGGGATTTTTATCTTGATCACCGGAATTCTGCCGCTGTCTCCCTCCTCCATCGAATCAATTCAAGAATTCAGAAGGAATTCAGAAGAGAAGCGGTTGAAATTGATGGAATATTAATCAAGATTCAAGAGATATGAGGAGAAGGAGATTGGATTTGGTTTGGTTTGATTTGATATGAAAAAGAAAACCCTATAAGAAGACAGAAGGGCAATCGAGGAGTAAATATGGTAAATCTTGAGTAATTGAGATTATTTGCGATTTGAATCTCGCACTTTCCTTTAGGAAATCAAACGACAAACAAGGGAGGAGATAATGGAGGGAGAGCAACAACCTTTAACTATTGTCGCAATTAGATACACTCAAACACTCTTTTTTTCATTCAAATAATATCTTTATTAAAGATCCTCTTAGCTTAGCATAATCTTTTCTTTTCTTTTTTTTCTTTTCAGCTGTTTTGAGGTGAAGTCGCATTGGTGCTTAATTATTCATTCCTACATATATTTTATTACTTTTTCCAAAATAATATTGTGTGTGTGTTTCGGAGTGAAGTCTCTTTGCTTGGTATAGGGAAAGTTCTATAACGCAATTATTCATTCATAAATATATTTAATTTCTTTTTCCAAAATATTTTTGCGTGCTATTATGATTGAATGTAGGAGGATTTCTTTTTTAGAGTCAACATGCGTGTTTTTTTCCATGGTGTTGATGAGTTATTGCCTTTTGATGAAAATACGAAATTACCTAGAAACCTATAGTTGAGTAAAAAAAGAATTTTACCTATTGCACCCTAAAATAATTATGTACTCCGTATATAAAATAAAAATAGAATATTTTCAATTGATATACCATTGAGTATAAAAAACTACTACCATTTTTCTAAGGTCAAACTTTATTTTTCCTCTGGTAAGTAAATCTCTATACCTCTCAAGATACGGAAAATCTTTTTTGTGGATTTTGGCAATATTTCCATATATATAAAATTTATTTAATATTTCCATCTAAGATTAGGAGACATCCCGTTTCATTGTTTTTAATTTCCAATAAGTCGGTATAGTGTAGTGCAAATTACGTTCCCGTTTAGTCACAGTAAATATTTTACGAACCACGATTATACTGTATTAATTATGTCAAGCATCTAATTTTGTATCGTATCTTCAAATTTGGTGGAGTGATAACTTCACTAATATCCCCCCCGAATTTTTTTTATTAATCAATTCAATATTTATACTCTAAAATTTCTAGGCTTTATTTAATAGATGGGGGATAAATGGGGTTTGTAGCTTTGGGATTATTCAATATCACTTTCATATACACAATTGATATGTTGTATATGTTGTAGTAAGATATAATTCAAATTTTAATACTGTATCTTATAAATTACTGTATTATTTTAATTATTCAATTCATAATTTGCAAGCTCACAATCATACTTAGTAATGAATTGAGATACATAAGCGTGATATTTTTGGAATTTGTTACCAATTAAAAAACCAAAAACGCTTAGATATATATTACTAATATTTTCTGAATATAAAGCTTAGGTTTCAGTTTTTATATATTTGTTGCTTTTGATTTTATTTTAGTTTTACAATTTAATTTCTTCTCCCCCTTCAAACCCTTAATATAATTGAATTTTTTGCTTATTTGCCAATTGTGATAAAATTGTCATTTCATAACGAAGAACTGCCGAGGCAGTAGTTGGTTCTCGGTTGAATTTTGTTTCTTGAATCATGTTCGTGGGGAAAGTTCACTAATAATAGGCTTTCAATAGTAGTTCTACTTTTATATAAAATGCTTTATTTATTTATTTTAGAATTAGAATAATAATACAAATAAATCGATTTAATTAATCTAATTAATAAATTAATTTACGTAATCATGATTAAGAATACTAATTTCTAAATCAATAATATTTTAAAAGAATTACGTAATCAATAATAATTTCTAAATTGACTCGTATTAGCCTCCATAATCATTAAATAAATATCGGACTTCAACAAACTCAGCTTAGCCATCGTGGATGAAGTGCTAACTATTGCCACTATCCATGCATATAAGATAACATAATTAAGACATGTGGCTAGTCATCAAACTTGATTTCAACCGATCTTTATTGCCCAATGATCATGTTAAACTCGTTTATGTTGCCATCCTTAGGCTGAACAACCACCTAATCAAATGAACCTTTTTCGTTAATAGCATCTCTCTAACTTGGACAATGATAAGTGTATTGCACATTTCGTTTCTTTACTGAATAAATAATGATTCTTCCATAAAACAAAAATATGATCCATCAAACTTGTCGATTGAAATTTTTAGTATTAATTCAATTACATGGATCGATACTACTCCTAGTTTAAATTTAATTACCCTATTTTTGTATTTATGGTTTGGATATTTTTTATGCATATGTAACGGCATCTAATCATCGTTTTCGCATGAAAAAAAAATACAAAACTGGAAAAAAGCAATCAACACAAATCCAACACCTCAACCCGATCCCGATTACATACTTGTTTCTATTATCTCTAAAACAAATTCCCAATTGCAACACGTGGATCCCTCCTACAATACAAAAGCAATCTCGTTTTCCGGTAACAGATCATCTGATCCTCTTCTTATCCCACCTAATTTATGTTTTTCTTTGCAATTCATACTATTTTCTCTGTTTCTCTAATTGCTCTATTTTTCGCTGCTTCTTGTTTTGTGTCCCCAACCGAAATTGCCTTGTTTGTCGAATACAATCGTCTGTTCCTAGCTCCGCTCTGCTCACTGCGAACACTTTCGTTTCTTCTCAACGTTTCGGTTCATCTATTGTGAATTTGCTTGTAAGGAGTTTGTTGTGTTTTTGATTGGATGTTTCTCACATTATTTAGATGGATTTGCTTCAATCATGCGTTTTTTTAATCCATGCTCAGGTTTTGAGGTGTAAGGAGTTTTATCATTTTAGAGATCGGATTGGCTTCGGAAAATTCTAGTTGATTAGGTTTTTGAGGGTTTCCAATTGGTAGTAGTTTTAGAAAAGTGGAGGTGAAGTGTGAATGGGGATTCAGACTATGAATTCTCATGTGAGTGGTGGAGGGCAGCAATCTCATGTACAGCATCATCCACTGCAACGTTGCAACTCGTGGTTAGGCCTAACGCTAGACGAAGTTGAGAGGCACTTGCTAGGTAATTTGGCAAAGCCGTTAGGAAGCATGAACCTTGATGAGTTGCTCAAGAAAGTGTGGACCACTGATACTGGCCGCTCCTCTGGGATGGAGAGCATCGAAACATCCCCTGCAGCGTCACTGCAGCGCCAAGCCAGTTGGTCGCTTGCTAGGGCTTTCACAGGGAAGACGGTGAATGAGGTGTGGAGGGATATCCAGCGAGGGTATAAGATGAGCAATGTGGAGGGCTTTGGTAGCCAGGAAAGAACACCCCCGACCCTTGGTGAGATGACTTTGGAGGACTTTTTGGTGAAAGCGGGGATGTACGTGTCCAATGCTTCCACCGTTTCTATTGAACCCATGATGTCCTTGGATAGCGCACTCAAGTCCCACAAATTCTCATCTCAAATGAGGTCGTTGTCTCCTTCGCCTTCAATTGATGATTTGTCAGATACGCCATTGCCTGGCCGGAAGAGGATGCCTGGGGATCTTGAGAAGACCATCGAGAGGAGGCTAAGGCGAAAAATTAAGAACAGAGAGTCTGCTGCACGGTCACGTGCAAGGAAACAGGCAAGACTAGAAAATTCGCATAGCTGTGTTATATTTTATGCTGCTGGTGCATTTTGAATATATTGGCATCGGGATATTTACTCATGTAGCATTCACAGGCCTACCACAATGAGTTGGTGACCAAGGTCTCACGACTTGAAGAGGAAAATTCAAAGCTTAAGAAGGAAAAGGCAAGTAATACCTACCTGTATCCTTCTTTAATAAATGCATTTCCATGGTGCATGCTGGTAATATATGTGACAGCAAGACTTTTGCTAATGTGAAATGTTAACGATCTAATTTTCGGGTACAATTAAGTGATTCAAACTTAACTGCCCAACAATTCAGTGTCTTTTCCTGTTTAAATTGTTTTGGGTGATGAAGTTTTCCATTTAAGGTAATGGACATGAACCAGCCACAAATCAAGTTTTGACTAAAAAGTTATCCGAAAGTGCATGCATCAGAGACTACTACACCTTCACGTGATAAAAGTTAGCAGATTCAAATTTGTGATATCAGCAGCTAACTGCACGAAGTTTCACAGTTTACTGGAATCGCACACGATTCTTTTTTTCTGAACATAAATTCTTCAACTTTTAGTTTTTTCTGATTTCTATGAGTGGTTGCTAAATATGAGCATTTTCTTTCATTTACTGTTTAATGTCATTCTCACCAGCTTGCACATGCTGGAAGGTTCAGTTACCTTTGATGAACAGAGTCCATTTGATCTTGAGGGGTACAGTCTTGATTCTTTGAATTTCGCAAAGTACATTTAGACTTTGGTTTTTTTCCCCTAGTAGTATATTTGATGAACCTTAATAACTAGAAAAATAATTTGGAAAATTTCAAGTGGATAGGCCTTGTTACCTATGAATTATAATTAAAGTAATACTCCCCCAGTCCCAAGTTACTTGAGTCATTTCCCTTTACGATTAAAAACAAAACTCTCACTTCTCTCTCCTACTTTATTTTATTTCCATTTAACCCCCTAAATACAACTTTATTAAATCTCGTACCCAAAAGAAACACCTCAAGTAACATAGGACGCACGCACTCAAGTAACATAGGACGCAGGAATTAGTAGTCTTGACCGAACTTATATACTAGTAGTATAATGAAGAACATGATGGAAAACCATATAAAGCTGAAAACTGTCAAACATTAAAACAAGAAAATTTTAGCAACGTTAATCAAACATTCTCAGAATCTAGCTTTGAGTTAAGTACTAGTACATTATAAACCACCTCAGGTATCTTCTCTGTGATTGGAGATAAGTGAGGTATCTAGCAGCAATATGTCTTTTGTTCCTCACATCTTGAAATCTGTAGGGAATATGGTTCAAGTTGGCATCACTCTGATCCATTGAATATTTCAAACAAATTTTAAATTTCAAGACCTATCTATGGATCTTATATATAATCCAAATTTTGGTGGTAGTGGCTTGGAAGCTAATACACTAGAACCATTTGTGTGTGGTGGAAACTGGAAAGTGAATATAACTACAAGCACCAAACATCTTAACGCGAAGATATGAAAGAAAAGCAAAGGATCTAGGAAATATAAAAGAAACTAGTATCACACTTGACTCCATTCCTAGATTACTAATTATTATAAGCTTATTGGTTTGTACTTTTCACTGGTGGGTTAATCAACTTATATCACATTTGGAAAAACAGCAAACATTCACTATAAACTTAAAGAAAAAGAATTATCTGGAACTTTGCATGCGGTACTGTCTAGGTGCAGCAACACATATGAGATGAAAAAAGAGGATTGTCTCAAGAAGAAATATGTTGAGAGTGAAGCACAGTTGGTGTTTCAGTTGTTAGAAGGAGTTGGGGGAATTTAAAATATCAACCTCCTTTAGTAGCTAAAAGGAAGCATGGGTCGTGTAACTATCCAATTCAGCCTGACATTATGGAGTGGTGACTGAATCTACAATTTTGTGAAATTAGGATTGAGAAGAACCTTACTCTTAGCGAGTATCAAAGATTGGTGCCTAACTTACTAGGAAATGTTAGATATGATGCACTATGGCGTCTATCCATACAGTTTAAAGAAGTGCCACCTACAACTACTTTAACATTTCACACTTGTATGTACAATGGATTTTAGACATCTATATAGACTTCGAAATTGAATTTTGTTATACAAATTTGTAAAAGCTACTGAATAACATCTAATATGATCTAACTGTACCTCTGGCTTGACTGTGAAATTGGCATAAAGTAATGCGGATTACATTTTCTTCCACATGTTGATTCATTGATTGTGAGCTGTTATCTGTCCTTTTTTGTATAAACCTGCAAAATTTTGGCCTGTTCTCTGATGTTTAACGATTCAGATTTCTCATGTAACTACCCATGTTAGCTTATTCTACCTTCAGATTGTCTTGGTGTGAAAGCAAATGGGGTTCGTTCGACAGCTATACTGTCAACTGTGATATCCCGTAAGGATACTTTTCATGTGACATTGATCCACTACAAATTAACAACTTCGTAGTAAAGAGCAGCATAGTCTCTTTCTTATCAGAACAAAGTTCTTGTTCTGTAGTTTGTGGCTTAGACAAAAAAAGTTAGCTTGCTGATTGGCTGATATGCACTTGGTGTCTCTCGTAGAACTAGTCCTATTAGTTTGTTATTCCTTCACTTCTCGAATGGAAAGCACATCAAAGAGTTCGCAGCATATTTCTTACATGAACAATGTGCCTGGTCTGTATTGTTCTCTGCCAGCAGCTTGTTTTAAATCATACAAAATGAGCTAAAAGCTTCTTGTTCTTCAACTCAACTTTTTCCGTGGATGCTCCAATATCTCTGTTCCTCCGTGCGTAACTCATCAGCTATGTTCTTTCAAGTTAAGCCATCACGATTCATGCTTTTAACAACACACTAGCAGCTATTTGGCTATATTCTGCAGCTTGAATATCTCCCTTTTTTTCTTTATTGATATGCTTCCACTATGAATAATGGAAAAAACTATTTCGAGATTTTGAATTCCTTGCACTTTAGTTGTGTAAATTTCTCATGCTACTTGATGTCTATTTGTCATGAAATTTGAAGTATTGCACTAGATTCGCCAATAAACAAACCTCGAACATATCTTTATGTTGAAAACTTGCTTGGTGTTTTTGTTCCATATTCCTTTACCACAGTGACTAATTTTAAACACTTTCTTTATCTTAAATTGATGCCTACACTGGCGCACTTAGTTTTGTTTTGTTGACTGTGTTGCAGGAATTCGAACAGATAACCACATGTGAGCCCTGCACACTAAGGTTTCAGCTGCGAAGAACTTCTTCATTCTAATACTCTATGCGAACAAAGTTTTTGAGTGGAGCCTATTCAATATAGGGTAGAATTGGCCTGCATTCCATCCCTGCATTGCTTCTGTAGTAGTGTAGTGTGTAAAAATGTTACCCTTCTTGTAGGAGATGAAGACCTAGATGCTTGTTATTAGAAAAAAAATGATGCAACACCACTTTAATGTATAGTTGATATTAAATTATATCAGTGAATGTGATTAATAGTCAAAAAAAGCAGTTTAAAGTTTTACCTAAAACCTAACAACATTTGTTAAGTCATAAGTCATAACCAAAATTTAATAACAGAAATAGTACTGTATTTATTTAACATCAGTAGTGTTCAAGTACTTGTAAAAACAGTTAACTTTCATCAAACGCCGCCAAAGGTTATAAAAACAGCAAATTTCATCAAACACCACCAAATCAAATCCGCAAACAGTGTCTTAAAAATCCTTTCCTCTTCCCTTGGTAACAATAAAGGTGGTATAAACCAAAACAAGCAAAAGTTCTAGTGAATAACAAAATTATAGCCGGACAAAGGCTCAGACATCGCAACTTTAAATCTTGTTGAAGGCAACAATGTCGCAACTTTGGATGTATTCGTTGTGAGGTTCCACGGTGAGTACCTCCTCTATCATAGTGTCAACAGAGACAAGATCATCAACAATGGTAAGCATGATTTGGAGCTTCTTAATTCCATAACCAACTGCAACCAATTTGGCTGCATGGAGAAGTTATAGACTGAGTTAAGTAAAGCACCAAATGCATATATGATAACTAGTGCAATGTAGTAACAATACATAAAAGTATGTAGGAAGAGAAAGGATGCCAAAAACAGAAGAGAATCATACATGCTCCCCATAAGAGTCCTGGCAACTCAACGCTTCGAACACTCTCTTCAAGCTTCTTCATGTCGGTCTCATCATCCCAGGGCTTAATATCCATGAGAACAGATGACTTACCACCTGCAAGATGAAGACAAACAGGACAACTTAGAATCACAATGAAACAGTGTAGACATGTAAAAACGTGTGGAAACAGATATTCTCTAACATATGGATACAATCATATAGCATCAATTGATCTATACATTATGATCTCAAAATAACTTTTAGTCATGTGTTGTTAAAAGGTTGCATCAATTTTTGAAATGATAATAATGGCAGCCATATGCGCAGATAATGACTTAAAAAGCAAACACTGTGAGATTAAGATGCCATAGACTCACTTTCTTTCTTCTTAGCAGGCGCCTTGGCTGCTTCTCTTGCTTCGGCAGCCTTCTTTTCCTCCTCGGTCTCATCGCCAAATAAATCAAGATCGTCATCATCATCGGCAGCATCCTCCTGGATGAAATGGATTTTACATATCAGTTATTATCTACTCCAATACACACCAAAAAAATAAACAGTACAAAGCCATTAGGCCTAAGAACGAATCTTCCAATCAATTAAAAGCCTCTAGTATCTTGAGCCAGGGCTATCTATAAAACATAAACAGGCCCTAAAAGTGTAAACCATGTTGTGTTGACAATACCAATTCCAATAACCAGGGCTACCTACAATGTCTTGGGAAAAGGAAAAATATCAATACAGAACTAAAGTTCATCCATGGCCGTAAGTAACAATGCCCAGAACATCCTATAATCCAAATGACTTCTTGCTGCATTGAGTTCAGGATTGCAAAAAGTTCATACTTTGTACAATGGTTTGTTAGGAGATAACTCCTGTATCAGCCTAAAATGTGTGTTGTTATCATGTTATGCCTCATCAATCTTCCCCTATCAATCGACCCAGTAAATTAAATGCCATGGAAACAATTAGCATATTTTTCAGGCAGATCGGTATACGAAACACAAAGGTAAATCAGCTACCTTCGCTTCAACAGCTGACACTGCAGCTGGACCTCCGATACTTACTCCAACAGCTTTTCCAGGAAAGCTACACCATAACAAATTGCAACTCAACAATCAAGTACAACAAGAATCACAAACATAATTAATATACACAAATACAGGATATACAAAGCAAACTATCGGCATGACGAAATTCAATAAATAAGCAAACATAAGCACGAAAGCAAATTGGATTAATTTGTGAAGTCAGAAGAAAATACCTCGATGCTAGCTTTGCGGAAACAGCTTCGTACCACTTGGAGGCATTAGGGTAGAGATCAGCACTAGGCTTCCCCGAAACGGAAGCATAAACTTTAACATCGTCTTTAGTCAATTGACTCCTGAAAATCGCCAATCAAACAATTCACAAATCGTTAGAATAAATTGAACAGTGTGAAATTGTAGAAAAAAAGGAGAAAGTGAAGAAGCGTGTTACCCAGAGATGTATGATTTTCCAGAGAGGAAGGCGTCGAGGGCCTTTAGGCCGGCTTCTGTGTGCAGATCTGCGAAGGTAACAGCCATTGGAGAGAGAAAGAGAGAGATGTAGAGATAACCTAGGCCAAGTAGAAAGAGAGTGAAAGAGGGAGAAATATTGGAGGGGCGAGATTTTATATGCAGTTATAAAAACCCTAGATCGTGAAATGATTTGAATCATTTTATAATTATTTAAAGTGTGAACTATACTTCCTCCATCTCCAAATAATATACACGATTTTGACACAAATTTTAATATAAAATTAATAAAATAAAAAATAGATAGAAAGAAAAAATAATTAAAGTTTTGTTAGTGACAAATTTTAATATAAAATTAGTAAAATAAGAAAGGGATTGAAAGAAAAAGCAATTAAAGTTTTGTTAATAAAAAATGGATTCTACCTCATTAGAGAAAAAAGAGTTTTCAAAAATGAAAAATGGATATTCTTATGAGACGGACTAAAAAGGAAAATGTGCATATTGGACGGAGGGAGTATCTGATCTTTTACATTCGCACAAAAGCGGCACCTGATCTTTGTTTTGTATTGTTTTTGGTATTTAAAAATCACACTTTGAGTAGTTAATGCTAATTTTCACCACAAAACATCAACTAAAAATCACAATTTCACATTTTTGCTATGATAGACATTTTTTAGCATACTTTGCTAGGACCTAAAATGATACTTCCCCCGTCCCACAATAGGAGTTACTCTTATTGTTATTACGGGTTTTAAGAAATATAAATAATAGTAGGTTGAAAAAGTTAGTGGAATAGGTGACCCATAATTTTTATATTGATTTTATAATAAAATGTGAGTGAAGTGAGTTAGTACAATGTGAGACTTACCAACTATTTATTGTAAAAATGAGTGTAGTCTTATTGTGTGACTACTGTTGTAGGTGATCCTTTCCGAAGTACTTATATACACCATTCGTCATCTATTAGGAGTCTCATTTCTTAGCGGCATGGATTTTAAGAAATGTTAAGAAAAGTGGATGGAAAAAAGTTAGTGGAATAGAGGTCCCACTTGTATATATTAATTTTAAATGAAATGTAAATGAAATGAGTTAGTGGAAGGTGGGACTCTATTACCATTTATGATAAAAGTGAACCGGGACTCCTATTCGCGGACATGGCAAAACGGGACTCCTATTCGCGGACAGAGGGAGTATCTTCTATATCTTTCTCTCATTATTAATATTATTATGTATAAATTAATATTATTTAATTTATTTTTAATATAATTCATTATAACTCATACTTAATCAAAGTTATAGTTTTAAATATATTTAATTATTATTATATTAATTAATAACTTGCAACTAATAAATAATTACTATAATATAGTTATTCAAAATATGAATCATATAATATTAAATTATAACAATTATTATTATTATTATTATTTTATCTTATTAATAACTAATCAATATAGTCTTAATAAAATTTAAAATATAAATTATATTTATAACGATAAAAAAAATGATTGCTATTTTTAATTAGGTGTTTTAGTTTTAAAACGATACAAAATATTTAAATTAAAAGGATTCAATTGATTTGATTAGTTTAAACAATTAGTCTAATTAGGTGGTTCTTAATTTATATTATGAATGTTAACTAGTCGTATACTCGTATGCATAAAATAATGGAAAAAAGGGAAGGAAAAAAGAAAGAAGAGAAAATAGAAATTAAAAGAAAAAGGAAAGAAGAGAGAAAAACAAAAAAGAAATTACATCTTTGGTGCTTTCTCCGTCCCATAGTAGATGTCACACTTGGGAGATGGCATTGGATTTTAGGAGATGTTATTTTGTGTATTAAGTGGTGAGAGAAAATATAATTTTATAATTGATGTGAGAGAGAATTTTTTCTAAAAGAAGAAATGTGACATCTTTTATTGGACAGACTAAAAAGGAAAGTATGACATCTATTATGGGACGAAGGGAGTACTATTTAGTTGTAATTTCTAAAGATGCCCTATATGACTAAAAAATCACATATTTAGTATCTGAGGTGTGTTATATTGTGAACTCACCCTTAAATTGCTAATTACAACTAAATGTCATTAAGGGTATTAATGTCGATTAACAAAATTAAAAAAATATATCAAAACTTTAAATGCATATAATTATCTCGATTTAAATTATTTTTTACACTACATATATCAAATTAAAGATAATTTTATAAAGATTCCAACGAGATCCTACATGCATACGTTTCATTGTCAAAATTTGATATTATTTTCGTGAATTTTCATATAATTCGTCCAGTAGATTATGTCAATACAACTTGCAAAATATGTCAATATAATACATGAATAATGCCAATATGAAACTGTATTTACGTTTTCATGTATTCGTGTTGACATATTTAACACACTATATTGACAGGATGTTCCGCAACCCTAAATTTGGTTAGTTATTCTTATCTTTTCAATATTAAAAAATAAAAAACGAAATTACACATAACAAATTATAGACCTTTAGATTTCCAAACTTCTATGATCTTAGATTAGTTGTAGTTAGCGATTAAGAGGTGAGTTAGCAATTGATCACACCCCTTTAGTATCTATGGTTATTTTTGTCACGAGGTACCAAAAATAATACTCCCTCCGTTCAATAAATATGCAACATTTGGTTTTCGGCACGAGATTTTATGCAGTGTTGTTTTGTGAGTTAATGAAGAGAGGGTAAAATAAGAGAGAAGAAAAAGTAGAGATAGTGTTATTTTCATTTTAGAAAATGTTTCATTTTTATTGGGACAACCCAAAAAAGAAAACGTTTCATTTCTAATGCGACAGAGGGAGTATAAAACAAAGATTAGGTATCATTTTTGTGCGAAAATGAAAGATCGGGTACTATTATGTAGTTCACTCTTATTTAAATTATTAATTTAGGATTTGATTTATTTTGAGACCTTTTTGTATCCCACATATTATATTTATGTGTGGAGTCTTTGATTATTACTCATTCCGTCTGCTATAGGGGTAACGTTTGAGCTTGGTGCGAGTTTTAAGATATATTGTACAAAGAAAAGTGAGTAGAAAAAATAAGAGAGTGTGACTCTCACTTTTAAATACAATTTTATAATAAAAGGTGAGTAGAAAATGTTATAATATGGAGTAGAACTTATTTACTATTCTCAGTAAATGTGAATTGAGATTATTATTGGCAGATGTGCCAAAATGAAAAAAATATATATATCTTATTCGCGGATGAAGGAATATTATGCTAGATTAATTATGTATAGTATGTCAGCGAATGTTAGATTTAACTATGTAAAGAAGAAATCAGAAATCCGAAAAAATATTTATGTATGAAACTATATTTGCATTCTCTACCTGTGAAATAAAACTTTTGTTTTACAATATATATTGTGTGGCAGTAACATATAGTTCCACAGCTTTTGTTTTACCATATTGTGGCAGTAATAGCAGTATAATTAAAAAGAGAAAAAAATATACTTCATCAAGTTGTTTTCATGATATACCTTGCGTTGTAGTCTTAACACCTCTTTATATAAGCTGATAGTTTATTTAGACTTTTATTTGATGTGCAAGTATTTGATTATTTGACAATTTACCAGGTTGTGTTATGTATCAAAGTTGTTTTCGTTCATAGTTGAGTTTTTTGTTAGAGACTTGGGGGTGTAATGTTAAAGGTTATTCACAAATTCAAACCAAGAATGTGATTATGTTATAGCAGTAGCTTATACATTTTTAATCCCTTTTTAACTATAGGTGTCGGGCTATGATGATGGAAGTGACGATGAGAGTACCTCGATTAAAATATTCACTTTGATGCATTAGTCGGTTAATGGCATGAGAAAAAAAGGACCAAAGAAGAAAATGATGATAATATGACTGGATTGGTCATTTTGTATGATTTCACTTCCTTACCACGAATAGGATGACCTAAGGTCTTGAGCAATGCGGAGGGGGAGAGGCTTAAGCCCCTAATGAATTGAATTTTTGAATATTTTTTTATAAATTATTTTGAAATTTTATTTAAATTTTACAAAAGCCCTATTAATAATCTAAATTACTCGAAAATAAACTTCTAAAGAAAATTTTGAAAATGTAATCCCTACTAATGTCTTTGCAATGTTCAAGCTGTGCTATAGAGGACGTGTTGAAAAAAAAAAATTATTAGGACACGAAGGTGTGACTGCAGATAGTGTGATTTAAAGAGGTATTGTGCCAACTAATATACAATACTACTCAATTAATGCCGTTTTCTCATTTTCTTCTCTGATGCTTTGGGTTTGGGTTTGGATTTGGGTTGGTAAGACTGGTAATTCGTTATTTTAAGAAATGATAATATCCGATTATAAATCCATCTCAATTTTTTGAGTGGCAAAAGAAAAGAAGCGCGGGTGGTTCGGGTCGGGTCAGAATGAATAGATCCATTCGTATATATAAATATATATCCTACTCAACTCCAACACAAGTCTTTTGTGATTCCATTGCTAAATCCTTAATTTAGGGAAATTGTCGCAATCTCCTGCATTACTCTCTCTCTCTATCTCTGGTAAGTACTGACTACATTAACTACTCATGCTCTTCTTAATTTCAGATTTCTTCTATTTTAACTTGATTGATCGCTTTCAGTTTATACAACTTTGTTTGCTTGCTTGTTGGATTTTTCCGACCAATAAAAGTTGTTGTTGATGCTTGATTGTGCCGTGTACACTTTGCTCATGAACTTATTGTGTTCTGATCAACATGATTTTTCGTTGCCTAGAATTTTATTTTTTTGTTAGGTGAGTTCCCCTTTCTATTCTCTATCTTTGTGTTAGAGGATTGAATTCTGTGGTGTGGAGCAGATCTAGACCCTGTAAATTTACATGATGAGCTAAGCAAGTTGAACCCTGCATAATTGATTGGAATATGGTCCAGCCTTCATTGGAAGATCTCATATCAGTTATTTGTTTCAAATTTTGAATTTGCTAAAACTGCTTCATAGTTGAGTTATGGTTATTCATAGATGTCTGGATGCAGGAAAAGTTCCGGGGCTGGAGATTGTGGCTTATGTTTCGTGTTTAAGATAAATAATAATAATAATAATGTCTAGTGGTGGAAACACTCATTGGTGCCACCAATGCAGACAGCCTGTACGACCTCGAGGCCGTAACTTGGTCTGCCCGTACTGTGATGGTGGCTTTATACAAGAGCTGGCCGAAGTTATGGGCACTCACTCCGGTGATGGTTCTGGACTCGGGTTTATGCAAGATCCAAGATTTGGTATTATGGATGCGTTTGCTGCCCTAATGAGGCGCAGGATGATAGGAAGGGACCCGAACTTTGATGTGAGAGGACGAACAAGTGTGGGCGTTGGCCCCAGGCCTCCTGGCCAATTATTGATATACCATGGCCAAACTCCAGTTGCTGTCGATCCATTTGATTTCTTTTTTAGTGATGGACATGGAGTGGGGCAAAGACGAGCTGATTCTGGTGAGATCTTTATGGGGCAACGACGGGCTGATTCTGGTGATTTCTTTATGGGGCATGGGTTACAGGAACTGATAGAGCAGCTGAGTGTGAATGACAGGCGGGGTCCTCCTCCAGCACCGCGTTCCGCGATTGATGCTATGCCAACCATCAAGATTTTGCAAAGGCATCTCAATACAGATGCTCACTGCCCAGTTTGTCAAGATAAGTTTGAATTGGGGACAAGAGCTAGACAGATGCCATGTGATCATATCTATCATTCAGACTGTATTGTGCCTTGGCTAGTGGAACATAATTCGTGCCCTGTCTGTCGTGTTGAGCTGCCTTCACTAGACTCTGCAAATTCTCGTTCTAACTTGAATCAGAGAGCAGTGAATGCAAGTGACAACAGCAGCAGAAGGGACATCAGTAACTCTCAGAGTCAAGGGAGGTGGAATCCATTTACATTTCTGTGGCCTTCAAACTCATCGAATCAGAACACTCAACGCCATTCAGGAACTGAAGGAAACGGTGCAGCAGCTCCAAATGAGGAGCATAGCAGAACGCGCTGGCCTTTTGACTATTGATTTTACATCTGCAATGCTCCCTCTTTTTATTCGTTTCTCAGTCGTGTTTGTTGTTGTCTGCCTCGAAAAAGTCAGTTTCTGGTTGTTAGTAAATCCCTTTTGGAGTGAAAACGATTTCCCTACCTGTATGCTAAACTTACACCACATATGAAAAGATCAACCCCACATGTCCTTACAAACTTGTGCCTCCATATATTTTAGTATCTCTTGATTTTTTTTGCGCTCGATGTTACAGTTTGTCATTCCGTGTTAATTGTGTGCTTCCACTTGATGATGTATGACAAGTTCTTGTGCATAGCTACTACCGTTTGGTGGGTCATCAGCAACCTCCGTCCTCACTGAATCATCGTTGGCCCACTGCCGCACCTACTATCATTTCTCTCTACATAATTCATTATACATTTGTAGCAAATAAGACAGGGATTTTAACAAGATAGATTCAAGAATTGTACTATCCGGAAACATGAGATTGATATTTGTAGTGAGTTTTGGCTGGATGGTGGATTTCAACAGATTTTGGGCAAGAAATCAAAATATGAAAGTCAGTGAATCAAAGAAACTGTAATGCTTTTCCCATTAAGATATGATGTCAATTCATATGAAATACAAATCCAAAAGCATAAAAGAACAAGCACCAACATCAACACCCTTTTCTTTATTCGTAAAACCCATCACCATTCTCTTACAGTGTAGGAGAGGAAACAACTTGTCTGGGTAGACTGAAAAGGTCTTTCTCTTCAAATGGTGAAGTCCATTCCCGTGATCCACCAGCCATCAGGTCATTGGGATTTAGCCCATCCATCGCTGCAGCATTCCCATTGGACAGACCAGGCCTCATAGTAGACTTCAAACCCGCACCATATGTAAATGAATCATACAGGCTAGAATTAGTTGGAATGTAGTTAGCCCCAGTCCATGGGCCGTTAGGTTTTGGGAATAGTGACCCACGATCCAAACTCCAGTCAACGTTGGTGTAATCAAATTGCAACATTGAGCTGCCGGTGCTCCAGTCCACCTGAGATGAAGTCCCAGATGAGCCACTGGCACCAATGCAGGAGAAGAGACCAAGGGAGGAAGGAGCAGCAAGTGCTGGTGATCCGCCTTGACCCCAGTAACTGTTGGATTTTTTAGTTCCTGATGAATCAATTGGGCTGCTACTGGACATAAATTGGTGCTGTGACGACTGATATTGAGGTTGGCTGTGCGACTGATTTGAGCTAAAACCATTAGACACGGTAACAGATGGCACGAACCCATGTGGCTTCACTGTTTCAACAGAACTAGGATACCAACTCATAGCCATCTCTCCAGGAGGAGATGAGCTAATACTTGTGCTGGGAACCTGCTTTGCATTGATGGACTGAGGTCGCTGCATGACGATTACCGGTTCTTTGACTGATCCTAGCTGCAACTTCTTCAATTCATTTCCAACACCAACATAGCGAACATCCGTCTTGGCTGGAGTTGATGATGGCAGAGACCGTGATGCTAAAGAAAATGATGCAGAAGAATCTGATCCTGGACTTACCCACCTTTTCTCTGCAGGCACAATCTGCTGTTGTTTAGCCCAGTCAGCTTTAGGTGGTATTTTCTTTACCACCTGCATGCTTTTGGTCACAGGATCCACTACAGACTCTACTGTTGCAGGAAGTTTGATGTAGTTGAAATCTTTGTCATCTCTTCTCTGCTGTACAGTGGTTACTGAAGTAGACTTTGGTTGTATTCTTAATGGATTCTGACTAATCGTTGCTAGCTTGCTATTTGTAACAGTAGGAGGATCGCCATTTTCATCAGGCTTAGACAAGACAGCAGGAGTCTCTTCCTTTTGTGCCTTTAATGTCTCTTCAGCCCTTTCAAGATCACCCTGACAGGATACTACAGCTCTTTCCACCTCTTGTTTGGAAGCCTTATATGTAATTTCCAAATATGTAATGCGAGCAAGCTCCTCTGATATGTCAATTTTCAAATTACCACCACCATCAAGATTGTTATCCGAGTTCTTGTCTTCTTCACCTCCTTCAAAAAGCCATGATACTGATTCCTCTAACCTGCCTTCATTCATAATAAGAGCCATTGCCGCTCGCTCTTGGGAGAAACCCATAGCAACAAGCTTCTGTGCCAGAGCTTCCAGCTTCCTCGACATGAGATAGCTACAGCACCGTTCGTGCAACTCCTGCGCTCGCCTCTCCTTTTGGCGCTGATGTTTCCTCTCATTCTTCTGACGTATCTTCTCTCTTTTGTCATTGTCAGCACCAGGTATTATATCCTGACGAGTAAGCGGCTGTGATGACTTTTCTTTATGGTCTTCAGAGTCGCCAGACCAACTACCATTATTGGAAATAGAGTCATACTCAATGCCCGTCCCTGATGAACTTCCATTATGGTCATCCGTATCATCTATATTCCGGAAACGACCATTAACATGAAGTGGACAGGCCGTAGGCACTGGTGCAGATTCAAAGGTATGAAATGTTCTTGAAACAGGATTGTATCCACTTGCTGTGGTCCCACTACTGGCATTAACATGACTCAAAGGCTTTAGAGAATTCTTTGGAGCTTCTTTGCCAGTCTTCTTATCTTTAGACTTGGCCTTGGATGCTGGCGACATGTCTGCAACTTCAAGCTCTAATTTCTGCAAAACTAAAGAATAAAGAAGCATTAGCCAGCAGCAAAAAGTCGCAGGTTAAGCCAAACATGTGCAAGAATATTGCCATTCATTGTCTTCTTGGCAAGTGACTTGGTTAGGATATGAGAAAATAATTGATGTTTTCCTATTGTCACATAATATATCCAATCCAGGGTGCAATGGATCAAACACTAGCAACCTCCCACACAAATGAACAGCTTTGACCAAGATGCCCAATCAATTGGCGAAAATCAAATGTATCTGATATTGAGCTTATCCTGCAAGTATACATATTTCTGATTCTGAATACTGGTTATAAGAAGCAAAAATCTATTGCTGCCTTATTCAGTTCTAATGCCTTTTTTTAGTACTATATATTTGCAAAACATATTAGAGTCAAATAGTCAGATCCCTGCAGTAACTTCCTTAGTGATTGTCATATAGTAATTCAATAATTCATGAAAGCCATCGTGTCGACATTATTTCCAACGTATTAAGTCATCTCCACAGCTATTATTTCCCTGCCTCAATAACTACCCTCAAGTCAACCACTCTGAGTCTGAGCACCAAGCATTTATGCTTATTTTCCTCACTTGTTGTAACAATATCTAAAATTTGTTGGCCATACAGCAAAACTCCCCACATTCATGTTTCAAATCTAGAGAAAATAACTACATAATCTCCCAGATCCAACAAAAGTAATACATGGACAATCAATCATCTTCGTGCAATCAATTCACAATAATGCCTAATTGATGTTGACATTCCAAACATTCCAAAGGCTAATCGTAGAATGGCTAATGAAGGAAACACAACCCTACCGACACACATCCAAATAATACCAGGTTTCCTCAAGGAAAAACCACATTTATTAATCAAATTCCATTTCCCAAATAAAATTAGGGAAGCGACACATCCACCCTCAACAATCCTATCACTGAGAAAAAGAAATTCAATCACGAATTTAGAAAACCAGATTCATACAATCATTCGAAATGACAAATGCAGTCCGTAGATCAATCTATCGCAAACCAATAAAGAAGCCAGAATTCACAAAACAAGCCCCCACAAACACAAGCAATGAGAGAAAACCAAACGCGCCGCCCTCAAATTCATCTAATCGAACGCCAATGCCAATACATTCCAAAATCTAAATAAATAAAAAATTCAAAATCACGCCGCAACCCTAATCAAAATCGAAAAGAAAGGCCACGCAACGCGGCAAAGGCTCACCTTAATAACGGATCGATGCGATCGATGGCGATATCGAGCGCCGCGGCGTCAGTTGGTTGCCCGTACGAGGAAGGAGGATTGGATTTTTAGTGTCGGAGAAATCGCGTAACGTTATAGAGAGAAAAAATGTGTATTGTGTATCGTCACAGACGTATATATATATATATACGTGGAGAGAGGCGGATGGGGGATAATGCGAGGCTGAAAAAAAACTGAATCGACAGTGATAAGTGATTAGTCACATTTCTATAAAGTCAAACGGAAATTAGTTTTATTTGACAAAATTAGCAAGTGATGCATTTTTGTCATAATTGGGTATTAAATGCTATGCGTATCTATGAAATAAAATTATGCACCGCGTATTTATAATGGTGAATCCAATATTTTGGTTTGGAATTTTATTGGTATGTACTACTGAATTTTATTAGATTCATTCCGATCATCAACTTTAATGGAATAGAACGAAGGAATGAAATGGAATTTTTTTAATATCATTCCACTTCTTCTCTTCATAATTTTTTACCTAAAGAATTATTATTATATTTGAAATTATCAATCTATTCCTCATGGGAATAACCCTTCCTTCTACTATCTACTAAGGAAGGGCCATTTCATTTAATTTGCATTCCATTTCATTATTTTTTCTTCTTATTTTAGATTTTAATAAAATTATAAAACATTTATATTATATTTAAATTAAATATCATTCAATTTTATAATTTTTATTTTATAATATAACTAAAAAAATTTAATTTTAAATTATTAAAAAAATCCACACATTGGGTGCGCGCGCACACTGCACACACTATATGCACACTCTGCATATACACTCCACACAGGCACACACTATACATATTGCACACACCACACTCACTGCACAATTTCATTCCATTTGTATTCCTTACATTCACTAAGCACAATAATGGAATGAAATCCTCATTTTATTCTCAACCTCATTCCAATCTCATCTTCATTTAACTCCCTGCTTATTCCGTTTCATCATACAAAAAAAAAGCCTATAAGAGTATCTCCAAGAGAGAAGATAAATAGAGAGATAAAGTGAAATAACTACGATATTTACTTTTTCTTCATGAAACTCATTCTTTATTGGTAAAAGTATTTAAGAAGATATTATACCTTTTTCAGTTTTAAAATGTATTTTTATATCTTTTCCACATAAAAAGTAAAATGGTAAAGTAGTTATTTTTGTATACCTTTTCAATTTAAATTCTTCACTTGAAATTCACTACTTTTTTAAGAAGATAATTATACTTATCTTTCTAAAGAGATAAATGGAAAATATATCTTTTTAATTTACTTAGAAACATGGTATACATTTATGTTTTTATACTATCACAATTAAAATGATATATTATAGATTAATGAGTAATAAAATATTTTTCAAAGGTTGTATTCTCCTTACAGTAACAGGCACTAGTATGGAAGGAATTGAATGGTCATTCTTGTGTTCATCCTTAATTTCTATAACTGAAAAGTATTTTGTGCCACTATTGAGAATGTTGGATGTAAATATCAGAAAAGAGCCAGTTCCAGAGCCCCGTTCGGATCACCTAATATTTTTAATGATACACAATTATAAATGGACCCGATTATAAGTTTATAATATGTTGGGAATTAAAATTACAAAAAATATATTACAGTTATCTCACATCGGTGTACAAAGAGAATTGAAATTACTATATAAGTCTCATGCCCCCCCTCCTATTACCAATTGCTTTTAGGATGGAATCCATGAATTTGTATCATGGTATCAGGGCGGGTCGCTGACTGTGGGTAAAAAAGGGTCACTCCTCCTATCACCAATTAGTTTTAAGGATGGAAGTCTCTTATGGGCCCTCCTCCTATCACCAATTAGTTTTAAGAATGGAACTCGTATATTTCTATCAATAATTATGCAACAGGAATGTATCACCAAATGCATAATTGTATAACGAGTCGTATATAATGTAATAGTAGTAGTAGATTATTGATTATTGTGTTGTGATGCAAATTATTGCGTAAAAAGTTAAGATAATCTTAATGAAAAGTTAATATACTACTAGTAATATTTATCTAAAATTAGACAAAATCGACACCTGCCTCGAGATAATATCTTGATGATGTAAAAATAGGATTTACAATTGAAAATATCTTGGATCTCTGAAGTTTTGCAATTGAAGGAAAAAAAATTTAATGCAAAACGAACTTATGGCAATGCAAAATATAGTTTGTTGTGGATGAAACGGGATACGACTGTAATAATACTAATTAGGAAATAATATTATACTTATCTATCTAAAAATTGGCAAGATCGACACTTACCTTATGATGATGTAATTACATGAGAAAAATAGGATGTAGAGATAACCAAAAATATATTGTTCATGCAAAACTAGCAGTACTAAATTCGTTATGCAAATATATATGCAAACTTATATGTAAGTATTATTTAAGTAGTAGTATAATAAATTGTGAAATTGTTATCACTGAAAATAGAGTAATATTTAAAAAAATTTGTTTGGCTTTAATAAGACTAACATACCTTATTGAGTCAAAGATAAAATGGGCGTGACTTTAGGAAGAGGATTTATAACCGACAATATTAATACTATTATACTAGTATTACTCTTTCGTATTCTTTCTTCAAAGACTATTTTAAACCACCGCAATGTAAAGGCGAAAGAGAGTTAGGATATTCGAAGGGAATCCGACAAAACAGATTTTGACATACGCAGAAGCTGTGAGGACAGTTGATCCCATCATGGAGATGTCTGAATGCCCGGCTCATTTTTGCTAAGGCTGTGGATCATCTTGCTAGCATTTGGTGTGAATGGTCGGAGATGGAGCTCAGACACAACAATTTGAAGGGCGCAGTCGAACTCATTCAACGTGTTACTTACGAGCCATCTGCCAAGATCAAGAGGAGAGGTACAATTCTTTCTCATGATGTTTAAATTGTGTATGCTTTGATAACTAGTTTAGTAAGTGTACGACGTCCAAATAAAAGTTGTGGGGATTATGGTCTGTTGCTACAGTAATGTAAAGTGGGAGACTTGTGATATTAATATGCATTTTTTTGCTGATGTCTTTTATAGATTTGAAATGCTTTTTTTAATGAACATTTATGAAATTGATAGCCTTCCTTCCCACAAAAGCTCTGTTATACTTAGAATTGATACTAGTAGTAGGAGTAGTATTTTGTTTGTTGGTTTGTCACCCTTTGTTTTTGGCTTTTTGCAGTCAGACCCCTGTTTCTTGTTTGTAACTTCTAGATATGATAAGATTTAAATGATGTAAATAAGTTTTAGCTTCTAATCAAGGCTTAACGTGGGAAATTTGTTAAAAGTAAAAATAAGAACAAAAATAAAATATAAAAAGAATGGAGATGCGGGGGATCGAACCCCGTGCCTCTCGCATGCAAAGCGAGCGCTCTACCATTTGAGCTACATCCCCAACTGACATTTTGCCACTGATTTCTGTGAATATACCTAGAATATGTCCGAAACCTATTACTTCCATTCTCGTATAAAAAAGCTAGGTGAGACATGAGTAGTAATATGGTGGAGTTAGTGTTATAATGGTCAGATGTGAGCGTGAATAAGTTGATAGAGTAAAGATAATAATTTTTGAGTTGGTGGTGGAATAATATCTAAAATAAGAAATGAAAATTGTTGTGAGATATACAAAAATATTGAAAAATTATGGTTTTTCTAGCACGAAGTGAGTATTGTTTTCGAAAATTTACAATGATTTGGGCAAATTGAAAATGTTTTCTTCACATGGATTCATAATTAATTAATTACTAAATCACCAGTTTTGAGTTGCTTGCATTTGCAAACTAGAAATGCCTAATGGAAAATAAATTTTATTAAAATGTAATTATTGTATTTGATATATAGAAAAAAAGTTTCTAAAAAAATTTAAGTTGATCAATAATAACAATATTTAAGAGTCAGATGAGAATATTATACTATGAGTATTCACTAGGAATACTTTTTAGCAGAACAATGATAACAATATTCAAGAGTCGAGTGAGAATATTATAATATGAAGGGTCACATGGTAGCATTCCTCGATTAAAACAGAGATCAATTGTAGATATTAAAATGAAGATTGAATTACTATTGGATTTACACTATATTGTTTGATGTACAATATAAGATTAAACCAAGATAAAAATGTTCACAAGTTATACTAGTGGATTAAGTTATCAAATTACTTTCTTGTTCTTATAAATATATTTATCTCATTTATATGCAAAAGTTAATAAAAACTTGTTTAATTAATCAAGTGAGAATCAAATGTGAATTAATTAATATATCAATTATAAAATAAATTTCACTTTAATTAAATATTAATTAAAAACTTACTCACACACCCATCGTCTCAATTTTAGCTGCGGACCGGCATGGCCCATGACCACCGAACACACACAAATATCGAAGTCACCAACTGTCCATTCCCACGCAGTTGTTGTGAGAGCATCATCATCACCATATTCTCCTATCGTTTTGCCTAACAACACAAATCGAACACATTATCGAACACAAAACTTATTGAAAAACAAACCGAATAGTAAAATTTTATTTTAGCAATACCTTTTATAATAGTAAAAATATATTTATCGCCGCTATAAGTTTAAATAGAAAGTTATTTTGTGCAGCATCATATATGGGAAAGAAGAGAAAAAAAAAACTTAAAAGTGGAGTAATTTATCAACGGTAATTCTAAGTGCTCTGTCACAACGGCTAGTAAATTTAGTGCGGATGAAAACCGTCCGATCATAAGAGATCCAACGGATCCTATTCGAAGCTGAACTATATATGACCGTTGTTGCGAAAGCTCATTCTCTCCATTGACGCTCTTCCATCACCAGATTTCTACAGAGAGAAGGCCGATTGTGGTTTGTGCATTGTGGCGACGACAGATAAACCCGAAGAAGGAGGAGAGACGCGCAGAGGCCGTCTCGGTGTGCTTCTGTCATCGTTTTGGGCCAGTCTTGGAGAGGTTTTCGGTAGCCGTGAAGAAGAAATCGAAAGCGAAGAAGAAGAGGAAGAATTAGATTTGGAGATGGCTTCAAGAGTTGTCGCTGCCCCTGAGCAACCCATCGGTATGTTATACAATTGGCGCTGATCGTTCTTTTCTTCTTCTTTTTGAGTCAATTTATTACTGTTTTTTATTTGTGTTTCTTCTCAAAGCCCTTCTGAAATTAGGTTTTAGAATTATTTATTCATCCATCAATTTACTTTTCAATCTGATTGGAGATTTGATGATAGGCTATTCACTCCGTTTGGGTTTTCTATTGAGAAAATTCATAGTTTTCTTTATATGGCCTAAAGTTTACGATTGTTGAGTTAGATTGTGTTGAACTGAGTGTTTGTTTAATGTTGGAGAAGTGTAACAATTTACGTTTTAAGAATGATTTTTTCTTTAATATGACGATTAATCTCACAAGCAATATTCTTGATTTGGTTATCAGTTGGAGGAGGGAAGCAGAAGAATCCTCAGCCGGAAGCGAGGAAGCGGAGGGTCTTGAGAGACATCGGAAACTTGGTTCCGGCACCAGTGGCTGAGGGCAAGCCGCTGAATCAGATCAACCGTCCTGTAACGAGGAGATTCAGTGCTCAGCTATTGGCAAATGGTCAAGTTCAAGACAAGAACAACTGCAAGGCAAGGCCTTAAAAAACTTCTGCTCAATGCACATCTTTGGCGTTTGGATTGTTTTGTTTTCTATGTTTTTCCCACAACTGATTCTTGTTATCATCTGCAGAAACAGCAGGCGGAAAACCCCAACATTCTAGTGGCAAAAGATGGTGCTGCAAAAGCTAATAGGGTCATGAATAGGAAGGAAGGTGTTGCTGTTGCTAAGCCAAAGAATGATGCAGTGATAGCCAAGAAATCTGCTAAAAGTCTCACTGCAATCCTCACTGCTCGAAGCAAAGTGAGACTTACTTAGATGCTTCTACTTGAGATTAGTTTCAACATCATATATTGAGAACTTGTTCTGACGGTATCGGTTTGTTCTCTTAGGCTGCTTCTGGAGTGACTAAGAAGCTGAAGAATCTGATAGACATCGATGCAGTTGATGCGGATAATGAATTGGCAGCAGTGGAGTATGTTGAGGATATGTACAAATTCTATAAGCAAACAGAGGTGCGCAATTCATACTAACTGATTTCATCCTCACCTTCATCATTGATTGTTTGTGTAACATGTTTCAATCCTTTGACTCAATCAGGAAGATGGCAGAGTTCATGATTACATTGACTCACAGCCAGAGGTTAACTCTAAAATGAGAGGCATTCTGGTTGATTGGTTGATTGAAGTTCACAAGAAGTTTGAACTGGTGCCGGAGAGCCTCTACCTCACCATCAACATAGTGGACCGGTTTCTTGCAGTGAAGACTGTCCCGAGAAGGGAGCTTCAGTTGGTGGGCATGAGTTCGATGCTGATTGCTTGCAAGTACGAGGAGATATGGGCACCGGAGGTGAGCGACTTTATAGCCATATCGGATAATGCTTATGTGAGGGAGCAAGTGCTTTTCATGGAGAAGGCTATTCTTGGGAAGCTGGAGTGGTACCTGACTGTTCCAACACCTTACGTGTTTCTGGTTCGATACATCAAAGCATCTGTCCCTTCTGATAAGGAGGTAGATTAAGATTTATTCATCCAAACAAATTTTCGCATATTTTAGCATTTGAATAATGTGAAAATGAATGCTTGCTTATTTGTTGTAGCTGGAGAACATGGTGTTCTTCTATGCTGAACTTGGCTTGATGAGCTACGCAACGATCATAGAGCATAGTCCTTCAAAGATTGCGGCTTCTGCTGTATATGCTGCACGTTGTGCGCTTAACAGAAGCCCTTCGTGGACTGAGACACTCGAGCATCACACTGGCTACTCTGAGGGTCACTTGATGTATGCAAAACTATAACTCTCCTTTTTTCCATTTCTGACTTTAGATAATACGTGTGTATTAATTGATTCTCGGTGTATCTGATTGATATATATCAGTGAGTGTGCGAAGATGCTGGTCAGTTTCCACTTCGGAGCAGCAGAGAACAAGCTCAAGGCTGTGTATCGGAAATACACAAATCCAGAGAGAGGAGCTGTTGCACTCATTCCTCCTGCCTGTGCTCTCATTCCAGTTCCATTTTGAATTTGCTGCTAAATACAACCGTTTACTATATTAGTAATTTCAAGTCAAATTAGAGATCATTTGACTGTACTGATGAATGAATTAATTCAATTTATGTTTCTAAGCAAAGCCAATGATGTGTAAATTGTGTTTATTAATCTTGCTTTCAATGTTCCAAGATATACTACAAGTTTACACAAGTAAAATGTTAAAAAAATCCTTGTATTACAACAACAAAAGGCCTCTCTTTTCATCACCACACATCATCTCATGCCTCTGGCGGCATCTTCACCTTTCCTCCGCAGCAACCCTTTCTCTCTGGTCCATCCACTACAACTTTTTTTCGGCAACTTGAATTCCCAAGCTCGTCCCGCCTCTCGAGGAACTCAGAGTTCTCTTTCCAAACCTCGCCATTGGTATAAACTTCCTTCTTCCATATTGGAACCGATGCCTTAACCTCATCGATGATGAACTTGCAAGCATCCAAGGCATCTGCACGATGAACGGCTGAGGTTGCTATGAAAACACTTGTTTCACCAACAGGTACGGGGCCTAAGCGATGGGCCACTGCAATTGAATTCAGGTTCCATGATGATCTTGCAGAAGTGCATATCGTCTTGATGCATCGTACAGCCATGGGGACGTATGCTTCGTACCTCAGCTCCAAGACAGTCTTGCCCTCGAAGGTGTCGCGAGTGGTGCCACCAAATGTTGCTATGGCGCCACAGCTCGGAGACTGGACATAGCTCATGTATTTGCTCATGTCAATAGCCACATTCTCCTCCAATATCTCTATTAGATTCATGCCTTCTTCCTCTGCGGCCATTATTACTCAGATATGGAGAAAGAATCCACAAGAATAACTAGTTCAATGCTTCAGAACATTCTGCAGAAAAGCAAAGGAATTCAACCAATTTAGCCTTTGTTCCTAAAACAAGCTTCAAATTTGTAGCAAGTTTTAGCTCCATTAATCCTAACTCAGCAATATAACCCTAAAATGCATAAAATTGGAAGTACTAAAAGTGAACACAATTCAGCGCTGCTAAAAGATTCATCTTTTTTAACCCTTCCCTTCCAA
This sequence comes from Salvia hispanica, assembly GCF_023119035.1. NCBI lineage: Eukaryota > Viridiplantae > Streptophyta > Magnoliopsida > Lamiales > Lamiaceae > Salvia > Salvia hispanica. The sequence goes on along the minus strand of NC_062967.1, from coordinate 11,690,562 downwards.
ATTTGTCCACCAAAACACATTATCCACACAGAATAGAATTTCTAGCAAAACCATAGAATTTAATCAAGATTGGAGCAATTTATAGGGGACAAAAACACTAAGGAAAGTTGCAATTTTGAAAATAAAATCGAACAAAAAAGATGGATTGCAACCACTATTATGATACTGCCAAAATCTCAAAACTCAACAAAATCCAGATACGAAGCATCAGAACGAGCTATTCAATCAAATTAATCACAATTAATCTTTCAAACGATTGATTCCAAAAGAATTTAATAATCCTTTAACTGGAAATGCCTAAGGTCAAAGCAAACGAGAAAAGCATGTTCACGATATGGATAGCACAACCCAACGGCGACAGACAAAATAAAGTGAAGTGAAAAAATTTGAAAGAAGAAGAAGAAAAAAGCAAGCTCATTGAATCAATTCGGAGTTCTGACCTCAACGGGATGAGAGAGAAGCCAATTGAAACTTCTCTCGTGAGTGTATATATCTGTCTGTGTATGCATCTGTATTATTAATTTTATTGATAATAACAAATTATTAAGAAATTACTGTATATTGTTTATATAATGGGCCTTTGAATGGAGGTAAAATGTGTTGGGCTTTCTAAAATAGAATTTCTTTTTTATTAGAGTTTAATTTTCAACATTTTTGGCGAAAAGTTTCTACATAAGCTTCGTATAATTAACTGATTTCTTACTAAGATATTGGTCCCAAAAATTATTTACTTTTGCCTAATTATGGTATTTTCCATAACTTTAAAAATAGTCTAAAATATTAGACTTTATAGTTTTTATTTTATGTTCATGTTGGGTCAATCACCAATTCCGACTAAAATACGTGGCATTTTTTTTATCTTACTTGGCAAAATAAAAATCAATGTGACTTTTTTTTATCCTACTTGCCACGAATTTAAAAAGTGGTTGAAAATATATTAAACGTTTCACGATTGCTCACATAGAATAAATTTTCACCAAAATGGTTATCAAAAGATAGGACGGGTGTATAGTCCGGCCTATTGCAGGGCTGGAAGATAAAAATGCTAACGTTGCGGACGAAAAATGGAGATAGGGCAGGTGCATAATTCGCATTATAGTGAGTGGCATTACATAAACATTGTCCAAACTCAAAAGCAGTCACGAAGCACAAAACAATATAGTCTCGAGCAATACAACTTTATTAGTACAAAAAAACATCATTACAAGTTACAACATAAGCTTACACTTGAAGCATAAATTGTGTCGTGATATATATTTGACTCGGATGTTCTTTTAATACAACAACAAAACAACTCACGTTTCTACTGACACTTTTATGCTCCATTTATTGTTGGTTGCTAATTTCAATCCAGAAGACAGAGAAGTCCTTACAAGTGAGTGTGTTAATGGGAACAAGAGCAGCCAGTTTCTTGAGCAGCGGCAGCAGACTTGTGGCTATGTTCCCAGGTATCGACCGGGGCAGCTTCTGCGTGGGGCACGTGGCGAGGGTGTTTCTCTCTTTTGTCGCCCCTCACTTGCCTCAGTGCGTGCTTAAGAACAGGCAGTATAGCGCCCATACATTCCGCCACAGCATTGGGATTTCCGGGCATGTTTATGATCTGATGATACACACGAATATCAGAGAACACGGCTGAGTGACTGCAGCTTCGTACAGCAGTGAAAATGCATACTTTAACTAGATGGGATGTAAATCATATTTTCAACTAACCAGTGTTGATCCTCGTATTCCAGCTGCAGAGCGTGATAGAACTGCAAATGGCGTCACCTGCGCACACAAAAATCAGTAACAAGAATTTCGTCTTTTCTTTTATTACAATTATGAATTTTTTTAGAAGAGTTTTGATTATTTTGTGTTATGAATCGAAATCATATTTATAGGACCTCAACATTGGCTCGTGACCAGTGATTAGATGCAGGAAAGGAAACAACTTTGTATATAGGATGAGGCCAGAAAAGACTCAGGAAAATAGAGAAACATTTTTAAATTGAAAGTAGCCAAAGATGAAGAAAATTAGAAATTTAGGTACCTTTAGGCTCTCTTGCATCATGACATAAAGTAGACCGGGCGCCTCCTTGTGTATCACTTCTTTGGTAGCTTCAGGAGTTACATCTCTCGGGGTGAATCCAGTACCACCTATTTCATTTTACAAGTCACGTTACTGCAGAAGAGTGGAAAGTAAACTCGAACCAACGGAAGAATAAAGGAACCAGTTATGAATAAGATGTTTTTTCAGACACAGAGATCCTATCTCAACCTCATCAAAGATGTTAATTGACATGCTCACCAAGAGTAAGAATGAGATCCATCTTATCGACATCACTCCATCTCTCCAATGATTCCTTGATTTTAGGGATTTCATCTGGAACAACTGCTGTAGCAACAACACTTGCCCCACCTAGTTGTTCTGACACTGAATTCACAAAGGATACTGCCCTTGGGCCACTGCAAAGTTATATACATCTTATAAGCCGGAAAATAGGCATTCAAAGCTCGATGTTTATCAGCAATGCGAAGAGATTGTGGGACAAGAGTCCAGCAGAACACGTTAATACATTGAAATCATACTTGACTGCTCTACTTGTGACCAAGCTTTACTTTTGATCGAAATGAAGCCCTCACACCTAATTACTAGTACTTATGTTCTACGATAAAAAATTCCATAGTATGTGACTGTTAAGATTGAATGCGAATGAAGAAGGAAAATAAAAATAAAAACAATGCCTTTATGAGGCTTGTTGATGTTATAGCTACAGTTAAGATCAACTGGGTAGAAAGCCCCAAGTCTCCAAAGCAGTCGCATTACCGTTAACACAACCACATAAATGCGATAAAATTCAAATGGGATTATGTTGCATAGTCTTCACAAAATTCCATGTTGATCTCTCACATGGATTTACATCAGTGTTGCGCTTGTTTTAGCATCACTAAAGTGACCTTTCAGGAATTATGAAACTGAAAGATGTATCAAGATGCAATGTACTCTATTCCGCCAAAGCCCTAAGTCTCTAGCAGTCACGTTACATTAAACACAGCCACATATATTCGATAAGAAATCAAATGGGATTATGTTGCATAGTCTTCAGAAAGTCCATGTTGATCTCTCACATGGATTAATATCAGTGCTGCGCTTGTTTTAGCATCACTATAGTGACCTTTCAGGAATAATGATCCTGAAAGATGTATCAAGATGCAATGTTTTCTATTTTAAATTTTCACCGCCATATGCAACTGAGGATTCTAACTCATTCTAAATGACATTACAAACATCTTATATGTTCTAAGATCTCATTTTATCCTAAATTTAAACAACTTACATTGAAACCAGCAATAAGATATTAGAGCTCGTACGTACGCTCTTCTACCTGTTATCCCACTCCCACTCCCACTCCCCAGTCCCCTCCCCTTGAAGGGAAATCGGATTCCATACCTCAGATAGTAACCATAATCAACATAATATCAATGCAGTATGAAAGCATGACTGATTAGTGAGGCCAGTTACAATAACAAATGTATTAGCATATAATAAACAATAAACAAACTGAATAAAGTGACAGATTCTCACCTTCTATCCGGCCCCTCCCCTGATGCAACAGTGTCGCTCACAGTGAGAATAGCCACTTTATACTCAGAAGCTTCAGACTTGACATTTACGTGGCTAGGGTTAGTTTGAGGTGATATAGCTTCTGAAGTTAATGATGGCAAACTAGTAGTCTCAGCAAAACCGATTATATCGGAAATAATAATTGCAACCACAGAAGTCCCAGCAGGAATCAGGTTTCCCGTAGGTGGTAGCTCCAACAAGGCATTTGCTGACTTCATACTCAAAAGCCGACTGCTGATCTGGTGGCCTGTGCTCTCAGCGATGAATCTGGAATCATTTCCACCCCATCAAGGACAACCAGATTTGATAACCGGAATCTTTTACGAAGCTGTACTAACTTGTGACGCTAAAAAACACATCATTTTATAACGAGAAGACAGGTGCAAATATGAGATAGAGATTGAGAGAGGGGGAAAATGAGGGAGTGAAAGAAACCCAATATAATGATGCAACCAAAGTCTTACCCAGATGTTTTTGTTCCATTATCGAACTCCCACCTAATAGTTGCACGATGGAATTCCCGACGAACGTGATCTGCCTTTATTGAATGCTTTAGACGAGCATATACTCTGCAAAGCATATGCATGAATAGTAAAAGGTGACGACTTGGAAGGAAGATTGGGAGGCAAAATATTAAAATGAAAAGATGGCGGAGAAATAGAAACGCAGAGATATAGAACTTTCATAAACCTAGGAAGGTGAGGTTGGGTCCATCCAGAAAGTTGTCGAATCGCAGGAACCAAAAAGAGATGGAAGCAGACCATGCAGCTCACTGGATTTCCAGGTAAACCGAAAGCAAGAATTTTAGTTTGCGACTTCTTATCAGTTGATCCACGAAGGATCTCAGCAAATGTAAGAGGCTTTCCTGGTTTCATGTTAACCTGAATGAAAGATCATGTCAAAAGAAAACAAACTTCATTTTGAAAGGTAATACATGAAAAATAAAAAGATGTTTGTGAATTGAACAGCAGGCAATGACAAGATCAAGATCAGATTCAGCCATCTAAACCGTGGATTCACACATGTGTTTCATTTACAGAGAAATCAAACTACGAAGCAGAAAAACGAAACAATTACCTTGTGAAAATATAACTTTCCACTCTTTGCAAGCATGGGTTTTACAAAATCCCGGTCTCCCATTGAAACTCCTCCAGAGGTTATCAGTATATCAATTCCACTAGAGAAAGCTCTATCAAACACCCTCTCGATCTCTTCTTCGTCATCATGAACTATACCAAGATCAATAACTTCACACTGCTGCTGCTGTGCAGCAGCAATAATCATGGCACGGTTGGAGTCCCTAATCTGCAGAAGAGCAGGCATCCAAATAAATCAAGATGCACTATATTGGTAGTAGAAAGTCCTGTCCTGATGTCGTTACATAAATTTCTTATCCAGTAGATTTACAGCCAAGGAAAAGAAAGTAAAGAAACGAACCAAAACAAAACAAAACAAAAAAAAAGAGGTGCGTTTTAAAAATAAGCCAAACCATAACACTATTAATGACTGATTTTTTCAAATGTCAGAAATAGGAGATGGAAGGCAGTAGAAGAGAGGGAAAGTAAACTATATTTACAAATTACGATGCATGTATTTCAAAAAAAATCAGAAAGTTTTTAAAAAAGCATTTTTAGCATGAGATTACCATCCAGACGCAACAAACTTTTGTTCAGACTTCAGAGCATAGCTCATAAGCATAATGATTTTGATACCATTTACTGGATGAGGAAGAAGCACACATTATGCTACAAAATTAATAGACAAAAATCAACAAAATTTCATGTCTTTAAATCTATACCAAAACAGGGAAATTTTATATGGGAAATTTTCCCATGGACAACCTAGATAAAAATTAATTATACTGGTCACTACAATCCTTCCTGTTTAGACAATGCGTATCTGAGATCAACTCAACAGGACCTACTCAAACGTAGAAATGACTTATATTCTAGATATTAGTCTTGTAAGGACTAATAGTGTAACTGAAAATTTTCTACTACCTGGCCACGTTTTAGAGATTTAGTCTCAGGCTCAACAAGTTCATCCCCTGTGGAAAGCACAGCAACTTTTGGCATAGGATATACCTGTACATAATATTGTTGTTAAGCTTTTAGCTTGTCATTGTGGGACCAGAACCAGTGAGGCATAGGGGAAGAGAGAACGATACAGAAAAAGGAATTAAAAAAATCAATACCTTCACCGAAGTCATACCCACTGTCACAAGTAGACCAATTTCCGCAGGTCCTAAACGTTCTCCAGATTTCAATACTACATCACCTTTAGCAATATCACAACCCTAGCAACATTTACACAGAACTTAATTGAGGACAAACGTGAATGGGAGGACAGTACAATAGCAGCAATTATTTGCAAGTAAATAGACTCCATCAATGAAGGATCGTGGTGTAGAAGAAATTTAGAGCCTACAGTAGAAGGAATTACTTTTAGATCTTCTTAACCTAAATGGAAAAAAATTGGACATTCAGCAAGATTGTATCATTGTGGAATGGAACAACAATTCTCAGCAGTAATATACAGGTATTTGTGCAATTATAAAGATTGCCAAGCTTTTAACTAGAAATTAGAAAACATGTGAAAGAATTGATCCATCATTCAATTACAGATCAGCATATGTTTGCAGGGATTATAACATAACTCTGATTGAGAATATTTTAAATGGAATTCCTAATAACGCAAAATAAGGCAATGTCTGGATACCATGAAGCTCCTATCATGCAGTCCTAATCTAATTAACACTAACCAACAAATGAACATAACAATATGGAAAGCCTTCATACCACTGGCCTAATATCAAGTCCCTGCAAGACTTGTTTCAACATGCGGATACGCTTCTGACCTGATGCTGCGCTCTCTACTTCTACAGTGTCCTCTACTTGAATAACAGCATCAGCACCGTTAGGTATTGGTCCTGAACTCAGAAAAAACAAAAAGCATAAAAAATCAGTTTCTAATAATTCAGGAAGCACTTCACATTATCAGCAGGCTGAAATTGAACTTTTGGCCTTCTATATTCAGTTTAAGGAATCTAAAAACAAGAATACGGATTTGTGGTGTTCTTGTGCGTGATTTAACAACACCAATATCTGGACCCGCTCAGTTTTGCAGTTGTCAAACAACCTAAATCAAGTTTGATTTTCTGAATAAATGAAACCAGAATTTGGACAAACAGATAGGCAACTGAAGTTCCTCAATTATTGACTAAACATAGCCAGATTTATCAGCCTAAAGGGATATAACTTCTATCTTGTTGAATTTCAATCCTGGCTCTGGTCTAACTATTTTAAGTTAGTTAAAACAATCACTCTTCTAAAATCTGTCGGGTCTTAGCTCATGACGTTTGAAACCTAAAAACTCCCTGAAACTCAGAGAATTGCTACACTGTCTAAAAAATGGTGTACTGTCCATTAACACAAGATGAGGTTAAAGATGAGAGAGAGTAAAATCTGGACCACCAGGTGACTAACCTCCAGTTGTCACATAAGCAACTGTTCCAGGAGTCACTGTGACATCAATACCATCATCACCCGCTCGTGACTCAGTGATTACCGGATACTCACCAGGACCATCTGAAGCAACCACTGCATACCCATCCTAGAGAACCAAATAACAGAACAATTTTTTTAAAGATCTAAAGAAGAGAACTTTGCAAGCTAAGATAAACCAAGCAATGGTAGCAAAGCTTGACCATAAAGTAGCACGACCAACTCTTGGCATTAAAATCTAAAAGCACAACAAAAATGTTCATTCTCAAATGCATGAATGAACCCACAAAAAGCAGTAAATGTAAGTAACGTTTCTCATAGATGCAATCAGATAGCCCCTCCAATAAAAATCTAAAAGAAACAATTTTGACGCACTAATTCAGAAATTTCACAGTAATTAAACACTACAACTCAGTGAACCAGCAAAAAGAATCGATTTTTATAATCCACCTTGATAGAGGCGGGGTAAGGGGGGTGTGGGTCGGGAGCAGTAGCGTCTTGGGCCAAGATTTTGCCGAGTGCGTGGTGGATAGGCACCGTGACCGGCGGCAGCCGCTCAGCGACCCTCAGCACTATCTCCGACGCCTCTTCAACGGACAACATATTTGTGGCTTCCCCCATTTCTTTGATTTTCCTTGTTTGGCCCTCCTTTCACTGTATTTATCCACTTTCTTCACTCTTTCACTCAGTCTACAGTGGTTGAAGGAATTTATTGAATCAAAGGCCCACTAAATTCCTCAATTGATTTTGACTTTGCATTGCCCCTCACTACCATAGCCATAGGCCATAGGCCGTAGTATTAAACTAGTTCTATAAAATTAATTCAAATATGAATGTCCCTTTTGAAATATTCGTAATTTTTGGTATAATTCTTGGTATTTTTTAATATATTATATAAAATATATTAATTATATTAATATTAAAAATATAATTATGAATCAATGGATCGTGACAGGTGTCACCATCTTCTTCGATGTTAAATAGATGATATAGGAATATCATGTGGTTTCATTAACTTAGGTGCGAGTCAAAAAAAAAAGAGAGGAGTAGTATTTATTTTTTATTTTAAATTAAAAAATATATTTGATAATGATTATTCTTTAACAAAGTCTGTTTAATCATCTCTATCAATTTTATTTCACAAGCTCTGTTATTTGAATGGTGAAATCCTTAATTTTGAACATGATCCATGACTTGTACAATGTTTGTTAGTATCTTATTTTATTGCAACATCGTTACTACATGATCGAGTTACGTGCGTTGTGTTACTGAATTCATTCACAATTTGGCGATGTTTCTTTTCCACTAACAGATAGCCACTAAATGAGGTAAGTTCAATAATTATTATACAAAAATATGTTCAATAGCCACTAAATGAGGTTTTCAACATTTCGTTCTTGAGTTCCATTCTCAGAATTTGGATTCGCCACTAGGAGACTCATCATTGGTGGACACTAGGCACACATACACACCTAGACTAAAAATTCATTTTTGTACTTTATTTATTAATATGGTTGATTTTTTGATATTTTATAATAGTACATGTGTTTTAGTACATATTTTATAGTCAAATCTCTAAAAAAAAATTTGATTTAAAATTTCAACACAAAATCTAGACTATAGAAATATTTTTTGCGGTCCACCACTAAGTATGACTACAAATAATTGTAACTAAAGAATCACATTCATCGCATACATGTATAGGTTGGTTTCATCTCTCCAACCTCATGTGAAAAGTTTCAAGAATTGTAGTACTACATGTTAATTCAAACCCTCTCATCTCCTATTGGAGTTGGGCACGTCAAGACTTCTTTTTACATCACACATTTCCAATATTGTTAATTTAACTTTAATAAGTATAACAATAACAACGCGATAATACATTATATTAGAAAATTCAAAACAAATTTAAACACATAAAAAATGTCGCAAATGTGGCTATAAACACATTTTAATTATTTGCATCGTTTATCTCAGTAAATTAAATTTTTTATAAAGTACTAGTATATCACATTAGAAAAATAAAAGTAGTAATATAAAATGTTGGCGCAGTGCACCGCAACACATGAAATTCCAGCTCTGGCTTTCTCCCTCTTCTAGCAGAATTTTAGGCTTTCAGGTTACTGGCCTTGATTTCCTCTTTCTCTCTCTCACACACTCACTATGAGAGAGAAAGTGGCAAGCATTGAAGAAAGGGTAGAGTTCAATCAATACAATAAACATTCAAATGTCTACAAATAAATGAAGTCCCGGAAAAGGAGTAGTGCGTTTATGAGTGTTTTTTTGCCATTCCTACTCCAAATTGAGGTGTTTTTCACCCCTCAAACCTCTCCTCCATTTTACCATTTCTCCTGCCAGCTAATTCTCTCTCTTTCTCCTCTCTTTCAATTCTGCAATTTCATTTTTTATTTTTATTTTCAATTTTTTTTTTTTTTTCATAGTTTCACATGCTAATTAGCTTATTCTTCGCTCTCTCTCTATATATATGATTTCACTTTCTCTCTCTATCTTTATCTCCTTTTCATGAACAAGTGGATCTGGTGCCATTTCATCAATTCTTCACTAGGGTTTCCGGATTCTTAAATCTTTTTTTTTAATCTGTCATGATTCCGATTTTGTCCGACCTTCAAAGTTTTCAGCTCTTATTTTGTTCCTGTATTCGTCAAAATTAAGCGCAGATTTGAGTTTGCGGCATTGTTTTCGTTTATTTTCTTATTAAAGAAAAAGCCTTTTCCCAGGAAATATAAATGAAAAAAAATTGAGACTTGGATACTAAGAGACTAGATTTTCCATTTCGAAAGATTTAATTTGGAGAGATCGCTGGATGAAGGTAGATAATAACTGCATTTAATATTATTTGCATAATCGTTAGTGTGATTAATAGATACTAGGGATATTATGTTAATTTGGAATGTTATTCGGATGATAGATCTCTATAGTTCAATAGCTGTTCTTTTTTGTCGACAAGAACTTTGTGAAAACTATGCCTTGGAATTATGAAAGTCTATTTGTTTATAGATTCTGCCATTTAGTAATATTTTTTCCCTTTCTTGTGACTGCTTAATTTTATAACCCTACTTTTCCTTTTTTTTTTTTTTTTTTTTTTTTTTTTTGCAGAATATAGTTATAATCTCATTATAGTTACATTTTGCTTTTTTGCCAAATCATGTGAGACTTTTTTTTGCATGCATGCCGGCTTTGGTAATTCTCTAGGGACTTGCAGAAGTAAGGAATAGTGTCTTTCTGGAGGCAACGTTTTGTCAAATTGTGATGCTCGTAGAATTGCTCGCCTTGGAACTTAGCTTTCATGGAAAATCATTGGTCAGCCGATTTTGTTTCCAAGGATTATAAGGAAACTGGATTCTGATTCTCTTTCTATTCATGAAAATTCTCAAACTGCTGTACTTTCACCACTTGTAATTGATAATTCATGCATTAGTTCTTTTGGTGTGTGTATCATGCCAATATATAAATTGTGCAATTTTCCCTTCCCAGTTATAGGACCCGGAAAAGATGTCACTTTAAGTTTTTGAGTTTGACTTATACAGTTATATTTGGACAGTTCACTCATAAAACTGTGAACTTTTGGCATTGTCCTTCGCCTGTTTCTGATGGTGTGTTGCAAATGTGTTACAAAATTTGATATTATATTTTGTAGGATCTCTTCGAACTTGATTGGCCTCTCAGACATCAACTTTTTCCATTGGAATCAACCCTATACGTGACGTGACTTGTGCAATCACGAATTCTACGTGTGTTATGTCTGTTATCTCTTATAACGTGCGGGGACTTTATGGTTTATATAGGTAAGATATTCTTGGCAATCTGTATTTCCTCTTTCTCAAAATTCATGGCTTCTTGATTGGTGAGATAACTAGTTTTTTGGAAGAATATGAGATTGGATATTTTGGGTTGCTCAAAGTTTAAAGTCTCTTTAGAAAACCATGCATCAAGCCCCACTTGCTGCCTCACACGTTTGCTTCTTGTTCTTTCGAAATTTAGGAGATAGAATGTCGACTGAAAGTGATGAGAGGACGAAGCCCAACAGTGGCGTAGATTCCCCATCTGTTGATGATGTTACTGAAGGAAATGTCGGAGGGAATGGCCCACTTAAAAAAGGTCCGTGGACTTCTGCAGAAGATGCAATTTTAGTTGAATATGTTACCAAAAACGGAGAGGGTAACTGGAATGCAGTTCAGAAACACTCGGGTCTTGCCCGCTGTGGGAAAAGTTGTCGTTTGAGGTGGGCGAATCACCTCAGACCAGATCTTAAGAAAGGTGCATTTACGGCTGAGGAGGAGCATCGCATAATTGAACTCCATGCCCAGATGGGAAACAAATGGGCTCGAATGGCTGCTGAGGTGTGTCCCAGTGCTTCAGTTTATTCTCATGTCTTGTGAAAAATATCTTGGCATATGATATATCTGTTTCCTCATTTAGGCAGTTTCATTTCTCATGCAGCATTTCACTGCAAATACTCAATACTTTTTCTCAGCTGCATATGATATATCTGTTTCCTCATTTATGATTCTAAAAATAGTCGCATCATAGTGTGATAGTTAAGCTTCCCTGTAAAAAATTACTGTTAGATTTCCGTGGTTGGTTCCGATTGGTATTTAATCAAGATTGTAAGAATAGTCAATTATCATTGTGATACAGTTAAACCAATACTTTCCCTGTAAAAATTGTACAGTTAATTTCCAAAGTTGGTCCCCATGGACGCCGCCACCTCAATGGATGCCAAAATGCAATGAATTTTAGATGGCTCCTATCATCCAATCCTATTTACCATATTCTGAAATCCTTTACTCTGTACTGCCTCACTGAGTTTAAATACACACCGGTCTTCTCGTCCGTATTCTCTTTCTTACTTTACTCTCTCTCCACTTTAACTATTTATTAAATTTTTCCAAAACGAGTGCAAAAAAGAAGAGAGTCAAGTAACGTGGGACAGAGTATATATTTGTGGTAACTGGTATGTCATCATTATAATCATGAAACATGTGACCATCACCTGCTTTCAAATGTAAAAGAAAGGATTAAAGGTGTACATTGCATACGTGATAGAGATGGCTTGCTATGTGCACAGGTTTATAGTGTATGGGGCCGTAAAGTGGCCATTCTAGGTTATGTTTTGAGTTATAGCGTGTCAAGTACAATTATGATATTACTGATATTGATCCCTTAGTAACACAATATATTAGAGTTTAGCAATAATCTTTCATCGTATGAGATATTGTAGTTACGTGGGTTTTTTAATATCTGTTTGGTGTGATGGAAATATTTCGCTCCATTAACTACTAAATATTTGATATTCAGCATAATTACATCTTCTTGCTCAGCTTCTCATCCTTTTCTTCTCTACTGGCAGTTGCCTGGCCGCACAGATAATGAGATTAAGAATTACTGGAACACCAGAATCAAAAGAAGACAACGTGCCGGTTTACCAATTTATCCACCTGATATCTGTTCGCAGCCATTGAATGACAACCTGCAAAGTGATGACATGAGTAATTTATCCTCTGGTAACGTGCACCATCCAGAACTCATGCCAAATAACAATTTTGACATTCCAGCTGTGGAATTTAAGAATTTGGAACTTAATCGCCATATATTCATGCTGAACTTTCCTCCTGGTAACTTGCCTGACATTCCCGCAAGTAGCCTGCTTACGCAGAGTCTAAGCAATCCGTACCATAACAAGTCCGTGCTCCCAACAGTTCATCCATCCAAGCGTCTTTGCGGGTCAGAACCGATGTTCCCTGGCTTAAATGCTCCTATATGTAATGCTTTCCCAGGTGGGAATCAATACCATTTTGATAGTTCTATGCAAATTGGGAAATCGCCAGTGTTCTCTGCATATGATCATAATCCTGCAACTGACAATGCGAGAACTTCAAGTTTACCTAATGGCAGCCATGCCGTCTTAAATGGCAACTCTTCTTCAGAGCCTTCTTGGGCAACGAAGCCGGAGCTCCCTTCACTCCAAACACAGATGGGTACTTGGGGCTCACCCTCACCCTCTTCCCCGTTGCGTTACCTTGAGTCCGATGAAAATTTAATCCAGTCGCCCCCAAATGAGCCCATGAACTCATGTAATCTTTCACGCCAAAATAGTGGTCTATTGGAAGCAGTTCTATCTGAATCAGAAACCATAAGAAACTCCAAGAGCAACAGTGTTAATACCCCACATGCACCCACTTTTATGGATGACTCATTACATACTCTCCACGAGACGGAATGGGGAGCATATGATAATCAACTCTCTCCTTTAGGTCATTCTTCCCCATCAATGTTCAGTGGGAACTCGTTGGATGAGACCTTCCATACGGGGACTTTTCCAGGTACGAGTTCCTTCTACACAACCTTCATCGCTCTATTTGTGCTCTGCATTTACTTCACTGGGGATTTTTCATGATTTTATCCTGCATTATTTTGATGTTTTAGTTAAGGAAGAAGCAATAAACGGGGGCCTATTGACATATGATGATAGCATTGAGGCAAGAAACCAGATGATCTTTTCCAGACCTGATTTTTTGCTTGCCTCGAACTGCTTCAGCCCAGTTAAGCACCAAACTAACGAACACACTGTAAAAGATGCAATCGAAGCTTTTTATGGTGACGATTTGAGCAAAGACTACAAAATAGTTGACGCAGTGGCAACTCCATCAACTCCAAGCCACCATGATCATGATTCCAGTGCTTGGAATGCCATGCCTACCATCTAGTCCACTTATTTGCATTCGAGAAAACGCAGATTATCAACTTTCTCTGGACATGTTTTCTATTTTCCATTGCTACTTGTCGCGTGAATTTAAGTTCTGGCCTCAATATTGGGGCAGATTGCTTACTTTTTCAGGAACAATTCTGTGATGTTTGGTCTTGATGTCTAGCAGTTTTCACATTGTAACAACGTGTGCGCATTTATATTTGTTTCATTTATGAGGGCTTTTGACGAATATATTGTTGTTTCTTTACGTTCTAGTCACTTGGTTTAAGAAGGCACTTTATCATATATAATTGCCTTAAACAAAAGCTAATTCTCACTTGTTTCATGTGTAGTACTTTTGAATCCAATTTTTGGATCAAAGCACAATAAGCACAGTAAATGTAGCAACTTCACTGTGTCACCATAATTTTCTGAACGAAATACAAAACATTACTGCTAATTACAATTGTTACAGAAAATATTGTTCACTCAGCTATCATTCCTACCTTCCAAAATCAAGTTCGTTGCCTAACTCTCCGGCTGCTGTTGTCACTGCCATCAGAGAGCTGAGCCCACACGCTCCCGGACTTGACACCACCATTGCTGCAGTCTTCATCACAGCCAGCCACCGTCTTCAAAAGCTCAGACTGTAGAGATGGGCAATTTTCTTTAAGATATTCAAAACCATCCGAACGCATGACAGCTGCAAAAAGAGTCATGGTAGATTGTATATCGCAGCGAATCAATATACAAAGCTAAAATACATAGTACATGGTAGTTGCAATCTAATAGGCTACAAACTCAAAGATCATGGAGAATAAGATACTAGTATATTGTCCACAATGTAGATCCAAACACAAGTCAAGTAATTGGGGGTATCAAAGTATGAGTTAAACTATGATTTGTACTATAATTATTAATGTCTTACTTAATGATGCAGAAATGTTACACTAGGAGCCTGTTATGCAAATACAACTTTGCACTTCCCTTATGTACCTATTAATCATTCCAGAATGTGCAGAAAAGGCCACAACATATACTAACTTCAAATTCTAAACCTTGGTCGACTGAGAAGTTCCAAAATGTTGTGAGCAACATTAAGAAATACAAAAGCATCAATACTGAACTACGTAAGCATGCTACATTTCATTTAAATAACCTAGTATATATAGTTACAATTTGAACTACGTCAAAAAGTGAATACATAGTAACACAGGGTGAAATATACATTCTCATATATAATAGTGTTTACATTTTAATTGAAAAGTAACAAAGAATAAAAATGTTATTGAGACAAGGGAAGACAATATGAAGCAGAATTACATGATTATATGACAACACGTAAGTGGTGTGAATGCGTGATACCATATAGTATTTTATTTGAAAATTTAAAATGAACTTTTATTGTGTGATCATTATTATATCACCCCCAGATTAGTTTGATTTTTACACATTTTTATGTTAACATACTACTCCATAGTCCATATTATAATTTCAAAATTTCAATCTACCTTTTGCTACTAGATGCTTATGTTAGCACCTAGATTCACTTTTCTTTCTGTAGCTCTGATAAGGAAACAAATAATCAAATGACATGAATAATTGAGAACACTACATTGAAAAAGTGACACAGGGGTCTATAAATAGGCACATAGTTGTGGGTTTCAATTCATTCTTAAAAATGGACAGAAAGAAAATAGAAAAATTCTTCGATGTTTTAGTTCAAGAGAATGGAAGGCGAAGACTGGTGAAGAAAGAGGTTGTTCAAGAAAGAGGTGATCGTCCGAAAAGATTAAAAAAAAGTAAAGTGCCTGTCAAAGAATTTGTGGAAGCACTTTCCTTCAACAATTTCATAATATATTTACTTTACTCCCCAAATAAATAAAAAACCCAACTAGCTTGGTCATTGGCAAAATTTACACAAATCTAATTTATCTCTAAAGACCAACACCTAGAAGAATCATGTTTCCTCTAAGTTAGGATGCTACTGTAAGAATACATACATACATACATACATACATACATACTCAAAAACAAGCTGGGAAAAGCAAATCAAAGGTCATTGGCATAAATTCTATTGGCACCATAAAATGGAACTTCAAAATGTGTTGACGCTGCAGTGAGAGGAGATTTCCATCTCATTCTCAACCTTAAGTGTTAGTAAAACAACACTAATAAAGGCCTATAAATGCCATAGTATCTTATGGACAACCACAATGAAATGAATAGCAACTGTCATAAGGAAAGGAGCCAGGTAATGAAATGAGGATCTCCTCTTATATCAGAAATAACAAGATTCCAAATAATCACGGGTTAAAGAAAGAAGTCCACAAGTCATATACCTGCCAGGTTCTCAGCGGCAAATTTAAGGCAGACATCTTTCAATTCTGCAGCATGATAACAATCTGCCAAAGAAAGCACTTGTGTAACTGAATCTACAGATATATCTTTGCACAGATGAGATTCACATATCCTTTTGAGTCTTTCTAAGTCATAATGATCAGCTGCAGCCAGCAATTTTGCAGTCAGGGTGTCAGCTACCAAAGGTGTAGAACAAGAACTAGATGATATCAGCTCATCTTCAGCCAAGGTATCTCGGTAGATAAAGTGCAGCAGCGCCTGTCGTGAATCAAAGAACATTAGCATGTATCCACATTCACCATTATGGAAATGAACAGGCTAGCCATTTCATCAACCTCACTAATTTAAGGGCAGAAATAGCAAATCACCAAAATGCTATAGCTTACTGTTAGGTAAGATAATTACTCTAGTAGAACCAGAAAGAGCAGATCAAAACTATAACATCACCTCACCTTAAAAACTTTAGGTTCCATGTCCGGTACCATAACCTCTTCCGCTTCAATATCCACTCCTTCGAGGAGCTCAGACCGAAACTTGGGGGAACGGGCAGATAATACCAACTTATGGGCATGGAATTTCTCCCCAGATACATTAAATATGATATCAGAACCTTCCATGTTTTCTAAAAGCATCCCAATGTCTGACCCAATATCAGAATCTGGAACCTGAATAGAGTGTAACATAGAACAATCAGTAGCAGAAACAACAACTCCAACTGTGCAGTTGATCTTCAAGCAATCATCTCGAAGAAAATCTGATGTTTCAAGCATAGCTCTCCTGAAAAAACGCTTGTAACCCCTGCATTAAGGCACAGAAGAAGTTAAAACGTAAGTATCAGAAAGGAAGACCACCAACTTTACCCAATTAAAGAATACTGATATGATTCATAAAATTCATTAGGCCCAAACCAACACAATCTGTGAATCTGTGATAACAATTTTCATTACATCTTTTGATATAGATTACTAGGTACTAAACCATTCTGGAGGAACTGATTAAAACGTGTTACCAAATGTGGAGCTAATCTTATAAACCTGATAGTGCAACATAAACCACTTTTTATTTAACCCAACAAGGCAGTTTTTCCTTTATTCGTGTAATTCCAATATTAGATGGCCCTGACCTATAGTCCAGCATTGATCATACAGGGAAATAGAGTTAAAGAATCATGATATATACCTGAACCAGTTACCACCAAGTCTAAACCCTCTTGGTAATGCAACTAAAGTTACTAAACTGGGACACATGCAATTCATGTAGGGTACAATCCAACTTCATCACAAGAAACAATAGAAGCTGGCTGGCATATGATGACACCAACAAGATATGCTACCACACTTCCTATCGTAAAGCAAAACAACCCTTTTACAAAGACTTATACCACAGAGAAATCTACTGATTAACAAAATAGCAGCCTATAGAATTAGCATGCCCAAAATCTAAAGAAGAAAAAATAGTTGTTTGTTCATTGAGTAAGACCAAAAATAAGAAGGCAAGAAAAACATCAAAGAATCAATTCAGATAAAATCACATAATCTCAGCAACACATCATCCATTTCACGCCATTTCGAACGCAAAAGTGTAAACGAAAGCCGGGTATCCAAATAGGAACTTGCAAGAATGACAATGAAACGATAAACTCACCACATGCTACCGCGGTATTTCAGCGTATAGGGCCCGCTCTCGAGCGACCTATCGAAATGGCTATGCACCTTATGCTTCCCTTTCCCGCTCTGATCCATGAGCGTGAGCTCGAAGAGCGCCCGCACATCAGTACCCTCGCTCGCCAGCGCAATGAACACCGAGACGTAGGTTGAGTTATCCTCGGGATTCTTCCCGTCGGGGTAGAAATAAATGGCCCATTTGTACCCTCCCACAGTGAATTCTTCGCTCGCTATGTGTTTACCGACGCCCATGCCTTTCGCCAGAGAGTATCCCTGTATCACGAACCGGTGCGACCCGTTCACCGTCTCCGTCACCGACCTCGAACGCGTCGGCGATGTCTGGTTCGGCGTCCTATCCAGCGTTTCCGCCATGTTCTAGCAGAGAAATACCTTGAATTCTGGATGTGATGATCAGGCTGTAAGCATAGCGCGTGTGAATGGCGATGAATTCGGAATTTGGGAGGGTGGTGACGAGAGGGGAATTTGGGGATTTAGGGTTTTCTTATTCAAATTGTTTTGGGGATTTTTTTATTTATTTGGCCAGTATTTTCTTTTCTCCTGTATTTTCTTATTCAATAAAGTTTGCTTCCACAAACTCTATTGCCATGTTGTTTGAAAGTATAATACTATGTAAAAATTATGAAATTTTAGTAGTTTAGATACCAAACTAAGTGGTGTAACAATCGAATTAATACAAATAAGTACAAAAAGATATAGGGATTGATTGGTCTTTAAAATCATGAATTTTGTTAAATTTAGTATTTTTCACGAACGTTAAAATTGGTCTAAAATATCACAAACTTTGCACTTTGTTTGCTATTTCCCATGACATATCTATAACCATACTTGATTAACTTACGAGACTTTTTTACCATACTTTACACAATTTAATCAATGTGATTTTCTACGTGACTTTTTATCCTACTTGTTATGAACTTGAAAAATGGTTTAAAATTTCATAAGTAAAATGTATTACGATTGTCCATGTAAAATAAGATTTTGATAAAAATATCTCATTTGAGCCAGTTTGGGAAATATCAAACAAAAGTGCAAAATTTGTGATATTCTAGACCAAATTTAAAGTTCGTGAGAAATACCAAATTTCGCCCAAATTTTGTGATTTTAGGGACCAATATCCTAAAGACATAGAGTATTATTAACACCTTTCTAATTCAACAATGTTAATTACAAAAATTTATTCCTAGTATATTTCATTATCATAAATTATACTAATGGATTGAGAAAATACGCTAAATACAACAAAAACATTTTATTCAAAGCAGTATTGACAACTATTATTATTACAATTTTTAATATTTGTTTTTTCCCATAAACTTTAAATTTGATACAATAGCACGACTTTAAATAGTTGTTGAATTTATTTCACCAGTAACAAAACCTGACTACATTAAAATGAAATTAATAATCATATTCCATTCTATGGAGTTTATATTCACATCACTAGGGTCTAGGGGTGTCAAAATGGATATCGGATATTGGATATCCAATATCCAAACCCAAAAAATCGGGTAATTGGATCCGATACCCTATTTTTCGGGTATCGGGATCGGGTTCGTGTATGGGATTTTGGAATTATCGGGTATCGGGTATCGGATTTACCCGAATTACCCGATTTTTATTTTTTTTCTAATTTAATAAATTATATATTTATTTTATTATTTAAAAAATTAAATAATTAAATGTAGCCCAAAATCCCTTCCCTCTGAAGTCACCTCTGCAGTGTAAACGAGCACAGCACCGCCTACCGCCCAACCACAGTCGTTCACCGTTGCTGCCCTCTACCACTGGTGTCCAATCGGGACTGGATACCCGATTTTTCGGGACTGGATACCCGAATCGGGTATCCGAGTATCCGAAATCATTTTCGGATCGGATATCGGGTAGTAGTTTTTGAAAAATTCGGGATCGGATACCCGAAATTTTCGGATCGGGTATCCACGGATACCCGATTTGACAGGCTTACACATCACTATCATTTTCAGTGGTAATTACACCTAATAAAGTGTAATGACAAATGAGGTGTAGCTGGATTTCATAGTCACTAGGAAAATTCAACAACTAGGAGTACTAATTAAGTTCATAATATTATATATCAATGGAAAAATAAACTTTGTTGAAAACTACTCTATTATCAATAACCAGTAAAAAAACTACTCTATTAAATATGGATTCCAAACAATTTCTTTATATCCCTTTATAAGTTTATATGGAACATGTTAAGACCTTAGAGCACTCCCAATGCTCTCCCTTATTTCTCCCTAACTTCTGCCACATCAGCGCCACATCAGCACCAAAATTTATCCCCAGTTTTTAGCCAACTTTTAGCCAACTGCTCCAATGGTTTCTCCCTTATTTCTCCCTAACTCAACATTTCATTTTTACATCATTACTAATTTAATTGTTTTATTTTTGTATATAATAAAGCTAGCTAATTTATAAGACAAGACAAATAATAGTAATAAAGTTCGTTGTATTAAACACGAGTAAAAAATTACAACGACGAAAATAAAAAAAAATAGGGGGAAAATTATTTTAAATTAATTATTAAATTTTAAATTTATAGGGGGGGAAATAAAAAAAAAAAAACTATTTTTATCGCCGGATTATCGCCCACGGTGGTCGGCGATAATCCGGCGAATTTTCGGGATTCGGCGTTAATTCGGTAGAATTAACGCCGGATTATCGTCGATTCCTCCCCATTGCCGGCGAATTTTCGGCGATAATCGGCGATAAAACTCCGGATTTAACGCCGAGTGCATTGGGAGTGCTCTTAATACCTTGAAATTCCACATTAAACTTATATCTGTTCATCTTTTTTAGTTGTAGCTCCAATAAAACATCTACTCCATCATTCATTTGATTATTCAAATTATTCATGTGCACAACAAGCACACTAATCAACCAGGGCACAATAGCTTCATTAGATTATTCATCTATATTTTAATTTATTTTTAAGTCATCAATCACATCTAGTGAAATTTAAGAATTCCAATAACTGCATATTACATCATTTTTTGATATTTATCGCAAATTTGTTGAAAGTTTGACATGTTGAACTTTACAAATTATTAATTATTTGGCCTAAATTAAAACCAAATACTCCATCTGTTTCATTAAATATGCAACATTTGGGAATTGACATGGTTTTTATATAGTTTTATTTTGTGAATTAATGAAAATAGAATAAAATAAGAGAGATTAAAAAGTAGAGATAGAAATGTTTCCATTTTAGAAAATGTTTCATTTATAATGAGACGAACTAAAAAAAGAAAATGTTTCATTTCTAATTGGAGAGAGGAAGTATAATTTAGAACGATGAAAATGATTATGATTATGATTATGATACAATATCACGACTTTAAATAGTTGTTGAATTTATTTCACCAGTAACAAAATCTGACTACATTAAAATGAAATTAATAATCATATTCCAATCTATGGAGTTTATATTCACATTACCAGGGGTGTCAAAATGGATATCGGATATTCGATATCCAATATCCAAACCCAAAAAATCGGGTAATTGGATATCCGATACCCTATTTTTCGGGTATCGGGATCGGGTTCGTGTATGGGATTTTGGAATTATCGGGTATCGGGTATCGGATTTACCCGAATTACCCGTTTTTTTAATTTTTTTTTCTAATTTAATAAATTATATATTT
Source organism: Salvia hispanica (assembly GCF_023119035.1). Lineage (NCBI taxonomy): Eukaryota > Viridiplantae > Streptophyta > Magnoliopsida > Lamiales > Lamiaceae > Salvia > Salvia hispanica. Next base: position 11,669,035 of record NC_062967.1, on the reverse strand, counting down.
ATTTTATTGTTTAAAAAATTAAATAATTAAATGTATCCCAAAATCCCTTCCCTCTTAAGTCACCTCTGCAGTGCAAACACCGCCTACCGCCCAACCACAGTCGTCCACCGTTGCTGCCCTCTACCACTGGTGTCCAATCAGGACTGGATACCCGAATCGGGTATCCAGATATCCGAAATCATTTTCAGATCGGGTATCGGGTAGTAGTTTTTGAGAAATTCGGAATCGGATACCCGAAATTTTCAGATCGGATATCCACGGATACCCGATTTGACAGGCCTACACATCACTATCATTTTCAGTGGTAATTACACCTAATAAAGTGTGATGACAAATGAGGTATAGCTGGATTTCATAGTCACTAGGAAAATTCAACAAAGAATACTAATTAAGTTCATAATATTATATATCAATGGAAAAATAAACTTTGTTGAAAACTACTCTATTATCAATAACCAGTAAAAAAAACTACTCTATTAAATATGGATTCCAAACAATTTCTTTATATCCCTTTATAAGTTTATATGGAACATGTTAAGACCTTAATACCTTACAATTCCACATTAAACTTATATCTGTTCATCTTTTTTAGTTGTAGCTCCAATAAAACATCTACTCCATTCATTTGATTATTCAAATTATTCATGTGCACAACAAGCACACTAATCAACCAGGGCACAATAGCTTCGTTAGATTATTCATCTATATTTTAGTTTATTTTTAAGTCATCAGTCACATCTAGTGAAATTTAAGAATTCCAGTAACTGCATATTACATCATTTTTTGGATATTTATCGCAAATTTGTTGAAAGTTTGACATGTTGAACTTTACAAATTATTAATTATTTGGCCTAAATTAAAACTAAATACTCCCTCTGTTTCATTAAATATGCAATATTTGGGAATTGACATGGTTTTTATGTAGTTTTATTTTATGAATTAATGAAAATAGAATAAAATAAAAGAAATTAAAAAGTAGAGATAGAAATGTTTCCATAAATTGATTATGATTATGATTATGATGAGGGGCGACCACGAGCAAGATTTTTTGGTTATCCAAAGCATTAATCGTATGCCACCTATTATCGTTCACCTATCTATTTTATATGATCACAAAACATCAGAAACAGATATACTACTCCTTAATTTCTAAAATCTAGAGAAAGTAGTAGAAATGAGTGGCCATTCTCTTTCTCTCTCATATGCCAAGGCCAACTCTCTCTCCCCACCAATTTTCGCAGCCAAAACCACCTCTTTAGGTCGCGCCACTGTCAATTTTAATGGCTATAATTGCCTGCCCAGGAACCTCAAATTTAGTGCCAGAGAGCTGAGGAATTTCGTCGCCGTAAGAGCTTCGGATTCTACCAATGAAGCTGCAACCAATGCCTCTTCAACGTGGCTTCTTCAAGCCGTAGGTCAGCTGACCTCATCTCCTTCTTTGTGTGTGTGCGTGAGAGAGAGAGATTGATACATTGATCATCTATAGGTTATTAGGAAAAATTCAGAGCTTGTTTGTAATCTGCAAAGATATACGTTATTCATTCATCCGATTCAAAACTTGATACACCAAGGGTTTGAAAAATCACCTTATTATTTAACTGATGTCTCCATTGCATTGCTTGATTGGCAAAATTCTACTATTTGGGAGAAAAATCTTCTTATAGTGTTAATTGCTAAACAGGTGATGGCGATTTTAGGCATATAGGCTATAAGATTGCGAGGCCAGGCACATTCCAAATCGATTCTGTAAGTTTTAGGATATAATTTGGCATTATTTTTTAAGTAATGCATTACTGAATGGTTGTTGTTGAGATGGATTCAGAATGTAGTTACTGTTGGGCGCGTTCCTGACAAAGCGGATATTGTGCTTCCTGTGCCTACAGGTACTTGAATTACTAATATTTCTTTCATTTTAATTCATTATCATAGTTTACACCTACTAGCCTTGCTGCTGATCTCGGCATCATACACGTTGATTATGCGAAATCTTTGATTTGGGGTGTGTGTGTGTGTGTTTACAATGACAGTGTAATTGTTGACAAGGAAGGTTTAGTTGTTTAGTTTGAAATCTTTAATGGAAATGTTATTGATCCTAGACATGATTCTCATTGTGATACCTCTCTTTGGTTGTGTTGTGTTGTGTTGGACAACTATTGGCAGTATCGGGTGTGCATGCTCGGATCGAGAAGACAGAAGAGAACCTCTTGATTACGGACTTAGACAGCACGAATGGTACCTTCATCAACGAGAAGCGGCTTCTTCCTGGAATAGTCTCCCCTGCATCACCAGGGAATCTCATCACATTTGGTATGTGTGTATGATCATGAACATGATAATAGTAGTAATATTAGAGATAATTCAATTCAACCACACCAACTTTCATACTCCTCTTAAGTTGACCCATCACACACATATTGTTGGTCCCTTTACTTCATAAAGCATCACATACCTATTTCATAATTTGATGCCTGCTAATGCATAATATAATTGATGGATGTTTTTTGTTGTTCAGGCGACACTAATCTAGCAATATTCAAAGTATTTAAAGTGAAGAAGGAGTTAAGTAGTGAAGGCGAGGCAGAGAAAGTAGCCAACACCACAGCCTCCTCCTAAGTGTGTGTTGCTGCGCTACCACCCATGGGTTTTTATCATTTTACCCAATTACCTTTCTTATTAAGCTTTCCTCATTCAAAACTTGATTTCAATGCCCCTCTCTCTCTCTCTACACATATTATTTTAGGGATGGTTTGGAATTTTGATGATACTTTAAATCGAAGCTGATATGGCAACACTTTGTATTTTAAGCCAGTAACTTAGTATGCATTTTCATCATTATAAAGAGCATAAAATGACTTGTAGTATAGCGGTAAGTTTAGATATATCTGCTAGTGACACAATATTGTAATATAATTGATCATAGGTTGTGTTTCAGTTGACTGCATAAGGTCAATATATAACTTAGACGAATCCATTAATCAAAGGTTAAGTTGTGATCAAATTCTTAAATTGTTAGAAGGAACGAAGTTGAAAACCACATTTAACATATGATTAGGGTCTTACAGTGGTAACACAATCAAGAAGATTGAAGATCTCATGAGATGGGTTCAATGGAAATGCGAAAATATATGAATTTAGTTGTTACAATTAAAAAATGACTTCTGATGATTCGCTGAAATCTATAGGAGGTGGACTTTGACAAAATATTGAGAAAGAATTGCCTACATAAGTGAGAAATGAGAGCAATTTCAAACTTTAAATGTTTGAATCACATATGAATTGCATAGCCAAAATGGATACAAACGTCCGAACTGATGAGTTTGTAAATAATAGTATGTCGATAATATTGTCTCAATTCACTGGCATCTCGTCCACCAAATTGTCGGTATGACGGAGTTGTTAAAGGTTCAAAGCTCTGAGCTATCGATCCATATACTACAATTTTATATATCAAGAATTAAGCCGCGATTACATATGCACCTTTAATGAATTGAGGGGATTTATTGCAAAAATTGGTTTAAGCTAATCTAACCCCACCCAATTATGACATGTTGTAAACGTGTGGCATTTGGCCTTCAGCCCATATACACAATCGTGGCCTTTGGAAGAGAGATAAAAAAGATGTTCGTTCTCTAACTCTTATCTCAAATCGGCATTAGCGTTTGTATCACACACATCTATCACTTATCATATTTAAGAGCATTATTTGTTTGATTCTCAGAAGTTCATTAAGTTCGTTGATGCTAGTGAGTTTGATATATTCCTTCACGCAAGAAGAAAATTATACTCCATTTATCTTTGTAAACCATACATCTATCAAAAAGTATTAATTATGACATAATTTATCAAGTAAAAAGAGAGTTTCATCAACTCAACTTACAACTATTTCTCTTATAAACTTATTACTATTTCTTTAGAGCATCCGCACCCCAATAGTGCGGATGTCCCTCCGCTCTTCCCGTCGAACTTCCCAAAAACACCTTCTGCTACGTCATAAGGACTTCTGATAAGGCTAATTTCATGCATCGGTTATATGGTGAAAAGCGTTACAATTTGTTGGGTCTAACATGTTTCCTAAGCCAGGTGTGTGATAAAATCGCTAGATCGAGGGAATGCTGAAGGAAACGGTCTAGCAAAGGAATGAAGTGAAGTGAGCAGAATTCAAAGGAAAAGAAGGCGTGACGGAGAGAGTTAGTAGCTGAGGGCAACAAAGTCTATCTATACCTCGCTGGGCCCCACTCCAACGCCTATATATAGAAGAGCATGCAACGCACAAATCATCATTTTTTCACTCTCTTTTAGCTCACACACATAACACACACTTGAGAATGGGAGATCTGAGGTAGTTCGGGTTACGAAAGGGTTCATTTCTTTAGAAAGTCTCAGTTGTAACACCGTCCGCGTGTGGACGAAAATACAATCTCTTTTAATTTCAGTTGTTTTGCACTTTTGCGGTCGAACTTCACTTTCGGGAGTCGACTTGGCTGTTGATGTTACTTGTTATCTTTTCGCTTCTGTTGGTTTGCGTTTAGTTGTGATATTTCAAGTTGATTTACGTAGATCTTGCTGCTGAGAGTTTATTTTAACAAATTTTATGTCGATCTCTGTTTTATTTTGATGTTGTGGTACTCGATCTGGGAATTTGGTGATAGATCTGTGGTTTGTTGACTGATTGGAGGTTGTTGTTTAAATCTGAAGTGATGAAGTGTTTCTGTTGGGTGGAGTTTGTGTCGGACGCTTGGATCCGGAGTGGATTTAGCGTCTGAGGTTGGATCCGAAGTGAGAAAAGGAAGTTGTTGGATGAATTTGAGTTTTCTGCTTGTTTCCTGTTTTACTTCGTCTAGCATCTGTAGATCCGTTTAGTTCTTTGTTGTTATGCATCAATTTGATTTAGATTTAGTTTGCTCTGCTCTGATTTCGTTCATGTTGTTTTTCTTATGAGTTTTTACGCAATTTGGTTGAAGAAGATGATGTCGTTGTTAGTTAGTACCCGAGTTAGTTATTCTGCCAGCTTTTCGTCCGTACTCTGCTTTTTCAGTCATGGTCCCCACAGTCAGTTTGTTTCCTAGGTCTAGGTAATTAGAGTAGTTTTCTTAGATATGGTAATTGAGCAGTTAATTTTCTTTGCAACGTTCTCTTGTTATTTCGCCTAAGTCCAGCTATTAGCGTAGTAGTTTTAAAATTCCCAAGTCAAGTTTAATTTGTTTTCCTCAATCCAAGAAAATGCGTGGCAGCAGCCAACACCAAAAACAAGTCCAAATCCTTGAACATGATTATTACGCATCTTCTCTGTGGGATCGATCCCTACTTCCCTATACTAGGTTTAGTAAAGTGGTTGAGGGTTTTTGAAAGAGTGCTCACGTGTGTCCGACGACCAGGATTTCCTACGACCAACGAGTTCCTAGACCGCGTGATCTAATGGATTTGCTGGACCAAGGGAACCTGTTTATTTCCTTTTGTGCGCACCGTGAACACAAAATCGTACTTTCAACTTCCCACCCTCCTGCCACGTCATAAGGACTTCCCACTGCACAATCCGGACTTCCCATCGCTCTTCCCGCGCGGACTTCCGGCAATAAAAAAATTCACAAATATGCAATTTACATTACGGAATTAAAATTTCGACACGAATACGGACGGAGAAAATGCAACAACTTCATTAAAAAAAACATACATAATTAAATATAAAAAAGTACATAGTCATAAAACAAAAAAAATACAACCCCAAGCTTCAATAAATGTGACCCCCGGCTCAACGAGCTATATATATAGAATTTTTTTTTAAAATTTTTTTTAAAAAATTGGGAAGTTCGCGACTCGCCATAATGGCGGACGTCCCGTCGCCCTTCCGCTGACGACCGCGCCCCTCTCGTGTCCTTAAGGGACGTCAACGTCCGCCCCAGTGGCGGACGTCCCGCACGCCCTTCCCGGAAGCCTCTCCGACATCCGACAGGAAGGGCGCCATCGCGGATGCTCTAATAGTTATTTCTCATGCTCTAAAAAAAAATAAAAGTTCAATATTGGTTTTAAAGAAAAAAAAAATCCATTTCCATTTCGGTATAACCTAAATACTAGTATTAGTACACACTAATTTCAAATTAACTGAGAAAAACACAGAGAGCAAATTATTCCCCTCAATCGAACTTCCAAAAGCAGTTCAACAATCGGAATCGAGTTGCCACCAAATTGCTCAAACCAGAGTGATTGGAGAATGGCCAGCATTCCGTTGCTGCTGATGGGCTGCGGCGGCGTCGGCCGCCAGCTCCTCCACCACGTCATCTCTTGCCGCCCTCTCCACTCCCAACAGGTTTCTCCCTTTCAATCACGCATTCATTGTTAATGTATGCCACCGTGTGCTGATAGATAATGGAAAACACCGAGGACTGAGGAGTATAAAAATGTATGTAAATTGAATTTTTCAGGGGGTGAGGCTAAGGGTGGTGGGAGTGTGTGATAGTAAATCTATGGTGGCTATACCGGATGTTTTGACCTCCGAATTCCGTGATGATTTTTTGCTGCAACTTTGCGTGATTAAGTCCAACGGCTCTTCTTTCCTCGATCTTACTAAAACTGGTTAGTTGAGTTCGTTTTACTTATTTGTTACCTGTCAAAATCCGCCATAGTTGTTTTGACAAGAGTTATTGATCATTTTTGTGAAAATGAAGGCGAATGTCAAGTGTATTCCGGTGAAGAAATTGGGAGGAAAGTGATTGATGTTGCTACTGCTCTACGTAGTTCAAGTGGTAGGATACGGCTCAACCTTTTTGTTTACGAGCTTGATATGATCACAGCTCTTCGTTTAGTTATTCTTTCAAAGCTATTTTCTTCTTGATTTAGTTGGATCCTAATATATATGCATTGGGTAGTGTTCAATCTATTGTTCGCAGCTAGCACCGGCATGAATTAACAAGGCATAGAATGCACGAGAGTAAATTTTGCTAATTATTTTGTGGTTTTAAATGATTTTTCTTAGCATATACTTTAATTTATATCCGAGTTGTTACATTACCATAATTTGACTACATCAATTCAAACTGTGTGCGCACCGTGCCTGTTTTGATAGGTCTGGCATTAATTGACTGCTCAGCGAGCTCTGAAACTACTGGGCTGCTGAGTCAAGTGATTAACTTGGACGGCTGTGTGGTCTTGGCGAACAAGAAACCACTTACTTCTCCATTGGTTGGTATTTGTTTCTACATTGTTTATTTTGCACCAATATTTGGTACTGGTTCGGTAACATGGTTGTCATCTTCTACGACAATATTGAAGTATTGATATTTCTTCAGGCAGTAACCAAGCTTTCTGCATAGCTAATCAATGCTTTTCCTGTTCAATATGCAGGAATATTATGACAAGTTGGTCTCGCAGCCTCGACGCCTTAGACACGAGTCAACTGTAAGTGTTTCTAAGCATCAACTTTGGACATTGGACTGGAGCCGTAAAGTTTTGCAAACACAATTTAATGTCGAGATGTAGCAAGTCAATAAATCCAGACTCTTACTAGTCTTACCTAGGTTCTACCTCACAGTCAAACTCGAACTCTTTATCCTGCAAATGTTTTGCAGTGACTGCATTTCTTCATTATATTTTTCTTTTATCCCTAAAAGACTTTTGCAATGAGATAAATAACAAATTCCAGTAGCAAGAAACCAATTGGATTTTTTTATTCTAGAACTGAGGTGCTTGAAGGGTTACCCATTCCTGAATGCTCATGCTGTTTTGCTTTCTAAATTTTCAAAATTCTTTATATATCAGCTCAACGGGAGTTGTGAAGCATAACTCCTGTCTAATTCCTGTTTCATGTTAGGTTGGTGCAGGTCTTCCTGTCATAGCAACTATTAATCGAATGCTTTCATCAGGAGATCCTATCAATCGCATCATTGGAAGTTTGAGTGGTATGCTCTTGTTTCCTTGCTTGACACTATCTTTTCTTTGTGTTTAGGCTCTGTGATGTTCTTCTAATTAATTAATTATTAACTTATGACTGCCTGGTTGGGAAACATTTCATTCTTCTGATTACAAGGTACCCTGGGCTATGTGATGAGTGAGGTTGAAGGCGGAAGACCCTTTAGCCAAGTTGTCACTTCTGCAAAAAAGCTTGGATTCACTGAACCTGGTAATGAAATTGGATTATCATTTTTCTCAATTATTTACAAATCTCTGCCTTTTCATTCGAGGTTGTTACAGATAATTCTGTGACATATATTAGGGAATTCTTGCTAGATTATGATCAAAATAGGAAAGCTAAGGCCTACATGGATTCTTCACTATGTGATTTATAAATTATTCTTCGGTATGGGGAATGCCTTGCTGCATTGGAAAAGAAAGACATCTTTAAACTTAATAACTGTATATATTTTGTTACAAATACATCTCTTTTCTAGAAGGGATTTACATATTGTGAAATAATGCTTTAGAATCCTTAAATACACATTTTAAATCGTCTGTAATATGTACTTGTATTCAACATGGGCTAAGTAGGATATTGCATATTTCATTCAGATCTCAGAAATGTAATTCAGACAGGCTCATTGTTTTGCATATTCATATGCAAGATTGGGGACCCTTTCCTATTATGTTAGTTTTTCTTGGTCTATTCTGACTTCAAGGTTAATATTTTCTCTCAGATCCTCGGGATGATCTTGGCGGGATGGATGTCGCTAGAAAGGTCTGTAAGCTCTGTCCTCTCAGTTTAGCTGACATTTGCATACAACACTTTTGTTGATTTGAAAGTTGATGATAGGTATTCATTTTAGGTTGAAGGCGCGACACTCATTAAGTATTGCATCTGCAATGACTTCTCTAGAAATTCTAAGAATGATTAGTTTCATATCTGCATCTTCATTAAGCTTAATGCTGTCAAGTCTCTGAGATGGGATGCTGGAAAAGTTACTCAATTATTGTATCAACATTCAACAAGAACCATGCAAGTCTGCTTATATACTATCCTTATAAGATGCCATAATTTTTAATTTCATAGATCCCACCGAAAGGGCTGATATGGATTTGAACTGTATCTCCTTTTAATTTGATTGCAACCCAAACAGGAGAAGGAAGAAGGTAGTGTTAGATGAGCACAACTGATGCGTAATAAATAGTTAAATACTGTCCACTCTAAAGCTTTTGCATAACCTATTCAAATTAGAAGAAACCATCTCATACTTGCTTTCAAAAGGTACTTATATATTCATATTTCTGTATAAATAGGCACTGATCCTTGCACGACTTCTTGGACATCGTATTGAGTTGGACAGTATCAAGGTAGGTTCCTGCTATCAGCCCGATTGCAACCTCTGCCTGATTGCTTTAGAATAAGATATTTAGAACCAGTGTCTTTCCTCAGGTTGAAAGTTTGTATCCAGAAAAAATGGGACCTGCTAATATGCCCCTTGATGAATTTTTGGCAAAAGGCCTCCCCTTGCTTGATGAAGCTATCCAAAAACGCATAGAAAGTGCTGCTTCAAATGGAAATGTTCTGCGCTATGTTTGTCTGATCGAAGAGTCTAGGTATCTTCTTATTACATAACTTGGTACTATTGCCGCATAAGGAAGAGATAGACAAACTAAAAAATGCTCTTATAATAAGCTATTGTCTACTCCTGGTTAGTTCTTGGTTTTATCCTTGTCATCATAATAATTTATAATTTGACATACATTTTACACCTCCGGCAGGTGTGAAGTTGGTTTGCAAGAAGTTTCAAAAGATTCAGCCTTGGGTAGATTGCAGGGTAGTGATAATGTGGTAAGCATTTCTTTCATCGATCCAATTATCCATATTCAGTTATTTCACACTTATGATTCACATCCCATTCTCCTTCCATGCCCTTGATGCAATTTCTATCCTAACTAGTTATACGACATGCTTCCACATTATATGTAAACATTTAATAGTAGATCAAAACTTTCGTAATATTCATTTATAACATATAGTTATCGAAAGCTGTATTCTCTCTGCATGCAATAGGGAAGTTAATGCGCGAAGAAGTTTTTTGGCTTGTATTTATACTTCTTTAGATAATAGTATGTTTGTTTATATGACACCAATTGTTTTCTGTCCACTTTAACTGTTTTTAACTTAATTCTCTTCTATATAATTTCTACCATCTTTGCTGCATTTAAAAACATTTTAGCTTTCTGTATAGTTTCTACTAATTGAATGATCTCTTTTGCCCCCCCAACCCAATCCTTAATAGTATGAAGTTATTCCATTATTTTCAACTGGAGGCGGTTATAGTTTAGATGTACACAAAAATAGAGGATAATCCACCACATATTGTACAAATTTGTGTTGCTCGATCCATCAAATGCGCAATCATATGCATTGTCAATCTAGTCTATGACGTGGAGTAAACACCCCTTAAATTTTGATAGTATGAAGGGATTTTATGCATTCTTATTTTCAAGTGCAGGTCGAGATATATAGCCGCTGCTATAGCAAACAACCACTGGTTATTCAAGGTGCTGGAGCAGGCAACGACACTACTGCGGCGGGTGTCCTTGCTGATATCCTTGACATACAGGACATGTTTCGACACTCAACTTCTGCGGCTTGATCACTGCCAAATACAGTACCAGTGTCGATTTTCTAGGGGAAATTCAAATTTTTATGATGCAGTTAATAAAGGGTTTATCGTTTCGCCTTATCTGGCATAGTATTATAGTAATGGACGTTTTGATGTATTTGATTACAAGGATGGATTGCTGGAAACTTTTTGTACTACTACGTATTCATTCAACTTCAATTATAATGATCCTAAAAAAATTCGACTTTCAAAAATCTGATAGTCTTTTGAATTGAATTTGAGATGATTAAGTTTTACAAGATTCAGATAAGATGATGATCATCTATCTATTTTAAACAATTTTACAGGGGCAGCTTTTTTTTTTATGTACAATTATCAGAAATTCGACATATTGAATATTGATCCTCTAAAGTTTCCAAATTCACGTCAACGTTTTACAACATTTGCATAAATGGAAGTGGATATTTCTTCCTTCCATATGTCATTAAATAGTACTAGTATTATCTCATACTATCATTTCGAGGTAACAAAATATTTGTTTTTTACTTTTACTATTTGCAAAAAAATGCCCCCCCCCCTCACACACCGGGTTTCTACACCTAATTTTTCATTAAACCTTTCTAATTTTTAATTTTTGCTCGCTCAGTATTTATTCTTGGCTCCGCACCTGAATTAAAACTCACATTTCACCATCTCATTTTATTCACATTTTATTATAAAAATAATATATTTAATTAAGATTCACGTTCTATTAAATTTATTTTAATTTTTTTAACTTGTGCCAAGTCAAGTGAGATATTTATTCCTGAACAAAAGGAGTAGGATTTTTATTTCTTACCTAAAAATGAACACTGTATTTATTAATAAAATAGAAATTTATATAAAAAATATTTTATATACTATAATACTAAGTGTTATAAATGTCTCAGGTTCGAGCCCTTCGTGGCGCGACTTTTAAATTTAAAAGTTATTTAACCATTCCAAAAAAAATAAATTGAATCAAATTAAAAATAAAAAAATATTAGTAATAATAAGAAACAAATGATGGACACACTGTTGCAACCCCACGCCACGTAAGCAAGTCAGGCAAATTGAGGACTATCTTCAACGTAATCTCAGCCGCTGATGAAAATCAACGGCTAGAAAGGCCGCGCCCACGAAAATCAATCGGTATACACGCGACACCCACTCACTCTCTCCCTCTATTCGCCGCTCCCTTCAATCAACGTCGCCGGTGCTCCGTCCAACGCCGTCGTATCACCTTGACACATAAAATTTCAATTGCGCCTAATTTATGACGGATCGCGAGAGATATTCTTGCTTATCTTCGTATTTGGCTTTGATCAAAGGTATTTGTTGTAATATCTCATATATTCAGCATCTTTTACGTTGTTATGAAAATCATTTCCCCCAATATGATTGCTTAATTACTGCGCTCGTTAGTTGGTTAGTGTGTACATCACAATTTTCAAGTGCTTGTGAACGCTTCGTATTATCCTTGTAAATAATTCATTTGTATAGGAGATTCAGTGATAAAGTTATAGGAGAGGTCCTAACCATATGAGTATGTTTTTATATGTGTATGTGATGCAGAAGTTGATATGCTGTTTGATGTTTCAACATACCACTATGGTGGGATGGAAGGATCAATGAAGACTTTTGAGTGATTAAGAGTTGAATGCACGTTTAGCTGGATACGGTTTGTGTGCTTTCCGAATTTCTGCGGTTCGTTATATTGTCTTTGTTAAGTGTAATTAGGGCTTTACCTTTTTTACTCTGCATGTAGTGGACTGCTGAAATTCATGCAAATTTTGGCAAATGAAGCTGAGAAGAAGTTGTCAAGAAATGCCGGTACTTTTGGTTTTTTGCGGTAGTTGACTATCGTGCAAGTAGGATAACGCATATGGATGCTGAATTGGTAGGTGCCAAAGAGGTAAATATGGGCCATCATGGGGAGCTGGCAGATGATGGGGATGCTGATTCTAATATTAGTGGTGACATGGATGCTTCTGGGCACTTGCTGGTTGAGGATGGTATTTTTGCTGAACCGTATGTTGGGATGGAATTTGATTCTAAAAATGCAGCAAAGATGTTTTACGAAGACTATGCAAGAACTCTGGGGTTTAATGCTCAAGTTTCCTCTGACCGTTCAACCTCCAGGGAGTTTCTGTGTTCCAGGAATGGTTTAAAGAAAAGTGCTGGTGAGAGCTGTGGGGCAATGCTCAGAGTTGAACAAAGGGGTGAAAACATATGGATTGTGTCAAAGTTTGTGAAAGATCATAGCCACACAGTTGTTAGTCGTAGTAAGTTGCGGTGCCTTAGACCTAAAAGACATTTTGCTGCTACAACAAACAGTGCGGCCAAAACTTTCCAAGATGTAGACATAGTTCCTAGTGGCGTCATGTATGTTTCCGTGGATGGAAATGGCATTTCTTCAGAAATTAACCATGTAGCGAAGAATATACCTGCTTCTGGATTAAATCATCCAGTGAAAAGTATTGGAGCACTGGGCCTAACACTTGAGCATTGCAACCAAACAAGAACATTGGGTAGGGATGCTCAAAATCTCCTTGATTATTTTAAAAAGATGCAGGCAGAGAATCATGGATTTTACTATGCTATACAACTTGATGAAGAGAATCGCATGGCTAATGCATTCTGGGCAGACTCTAAGTCAAGGAGAGCTTACAGTCATTTTGGAGATGCAGTTGTTCTGGATACAACGTACAGGATGAATCAATTTAGAGTACCATTTGCTCCATTTACAGGGGTGAACCATCATGGTCAAACTATTTTATTTGGTTGTGCGTTACTTTTTGATGAATCTGAAGCTACATTTGTGTGGCTATTTAAAACGTTTCTGGCTGCCATGAATGATCATGCGCCTGTCTCCCTGACCACAGATATGGACAGAGCCGCACAGGCTGCAGTTACACAGGTTTTTCCTGAAACTCGCCATTGTATAAACAAATGGGATGTGCTAAGAGAAGGCCATGATAGAATGGCTCATGTATGTCGTGCTCATCCTAACTTTCAGGTGGAGCTCTATAACTGCATCAACATGACAGAGACCATTGAGGAATTTGAGTCTTTTTGGCTATTAATACTTGATAAGTATGATCTCAAGAGAAATGACTGGCTTCAGTCTATATATAATTCCCGCAAGCAATGGGTGCCTGTTTATTGTCGAGACTCCTTCTTTGCTGCCATTTCCCCCAGTCCTGGATTTCAGAGCTCCTTTTTTGATGGCTATGTGAATCAGCAAACTACTTTGCCAATGTTCTTTAGACAATATGAAAGAGCTTTAGAGAACTCATTTGAGAGGGAAGTAGAAGCTGATTTTGATACAGTATGCACCACTCCAGTGCTGAAGACACCTTCCCCTATGGAAAATCAGGCTGCTAGCATGTATACAAAGAGAATATTCTTGAAATTTCAAGAGGAATTAGTAGAGACATTTGTATATACTGCAAATAGAATTGATGGAGATGGGAATAGTAGTACATTCAGGGTTGCTAAATTTGAGGATGTCACGAAAGTCTATTTCGTCAAAGTGAATATTGTGGAAATGAAAGCTAATTGTAGCTGTAAGATGTTTGAGTATTCTGGTATCCTTTGCAGACACGTGTTAACAGTATTTACTGTAACAAATGTACTTACTTTACCATCTCACTACATCTTAAAGCGGTGGACCAGAAATGCTAAAAACATCATTATAGCCGATGAACAATGTGATCTGCAGGGATCTCTGATGACAAGATATAATAATTTATGCAAGGAAGCAACTAGATTTGCTGAAGAAGGGGCTATATCGCTAGAGACATACAGAGCATCAATTCTTAGTCTTAGAGAAGGAGGGATAAAGGTTGCTGGTGTTAAAAAAAATGTAGCAAAAGCTGCACCTTCTAGCTCACAGGTTGGTGGAGCTACTAATGATGATTGTAGAACATCGACAGCAAACCTTGAAATGACCCCTCTGCTTTGGCCACGCCAAGATGATATTTTTCGACGCTTTAATCTTAATGATACTGGGGTTCTTAGCCATTCAGATCTGAGTGTCCCACGCATGGCACCAGCTTCTCTTAACCGTGATAGTGGTCACTCCGAAAACATGGTATTTCCCCTTTTGTTTTATTTTTTCTTGGAGAGGGTTACAATGGAACTATAGAAATAGATCATCTCTTGGAAAGTTGTTAATCTCTTTTTTTTTACGTTGGGATACAGATGATTCTTCCTTGTCTTAAGTCAATGACTTGGGTAATGGAGAACAAGAACTCAACTCCAGCTAATAAGGTAGCAGTAATTAACCTGAAGGTATGTGCTCCAATATGATGACTTTATTCCAGAATTATTGGTGTACCTGTAGCTTCTTTTTCCTTCTATTAATTACTTTTCCAATTCCAGTCTTTCTGAAACCCCAATTTGTTACTCCAAAGGAGAGTTACAGAAATATCTTACCTTGAATCTCAAACAGTCATATAAAAGCTAATCTTAAACAAGAGAAATGTAAAAGACAAAAAGAGAATGTGTGCATCCGCCACAAGCAAGTTACTCCCTTTTTATTTTTGACTATTATGTGGTGATAGATTTCTTTTGAAAAATAAATGTGACCCCATATTAATGTCATTTCCCTGAGTCTCCTTTAATCAGGAAGGACCGGAACTAATCTACAGCTCAAAAAGCTCGTATGATGCTGATTTTTCTGTTACAAGTGTCAGGCGATTTTAGTTTTCTTCATGGCTTTCAAATAATTGTTTTTAATTTTTCTAGATGGCGTTCAATACTTGCCACTTCTATGCTATCAACTTTGATGAAGAAGTTTTATTTATGCCTACTGTTTCTAATTTATATGTTTTTATTTTCTGCTTCTGCAGTTACAAGACTACGCCAAGACGCCAGCAGGAGAATCCGAGGTAAAGTTCACACTATCAAGGGTGACTTTGGAACCCACGTTAAGGTCCATGGCCTACATCAGCGAACAGCTTTCAACTGCCAATAAGGTTGCTGTCATCAATTTAAAGGTTTGTGGCTCTCAATTTTGATACTGGATTGGATGAAATAATTGCATGGACACCCTTATCTTTTGCATGATTCCAGTTATACATGTCAAAGATCATCCTCCAACAACTGCAGAAATTAATCCTGAATGGACAAAGGGGAATTGTGTGTCTAGGCCCTAAATGTATTTTGAGATACTTAAGTTAATCTATGCAATAACTTTGATGGTGATTGTAAGTGTCACTTTACTAATCCGGATTACAGCAAGGGTAAAGTATACTGCAAAAGTATCATCTTTTCAAAATTGGTGCAATAAAAGAAGAGGAAGTAGTATCCAAGAGGCAATCACCTGCTTAGTAACATGTAGTTGCAGTTATCCCACCCTAAGGAGAAACTTTGCTAATTGTTCATTTGCATACCCATATGTTCTTTCTGGACTGGACGTACCCTTATTAGCATTTCATTAGAGTTTGGATCTCACGTAAATGTCTATCAGGCAATAATGTTAAGCCCTTTTTAACTTATTCGTATTGCCATGTGTGACTGACTGGGTTCTTGTAAACTGCATGTGGATATCGCATTTCTTCGATCAAACATCAGGTGGCTATGATATTTACTAACTTCTGATGTGTTCTAAGCCATAATCATTCTCTTCATATGATCTGCTCTTATGTTCAGCTTCAAGACACAGAGACAACCTTGGGAGAATCAGAAGTGAAGTTTCAGGTTTCTAAGGATACTTTAGGTGCCATGCTGAGATCAATGGCCTATATTCGAGAACAGCTTTCAAGCGCAGTAAGGATTATTGACATATGCTGGAAAAACATTCTTTTTTCTTGTAAATTCTTATGATTACCTAATCATAGAAGTTATCTGTTTTATTTGACATTAGTTCCTCTTATGTCACTTGGTAGAAGTTAGTCTAATAACTGTTGGTAAAGATGGCAAATTCGCCCTCTAACCTTTAGAAGGGGAATAAATTAGCATCTGAGCTTTTAATAATATCATAAGTTGCAAATACCACGGTTTGTCACAAAATTTTTTATTGTACTGACAATGTGCAGCATTATCAGACTACCTATATTTCCCTTGTTAAATTCTCAAACTGCTATAGATGTTGTATTGCTTTCATCCAGTGATTCTCATATTTCCTTTGCAGCTGATTGTATTTTTTTTTATCATCATTACCAGTCTCGCCTTGTAACAGTGACCTTTATCTGGCTGATGTGTTAATGTCTTTGCAGGTCGAGCCCAAGCAAGATAATCTAACAAAAAGACCACGGAAGTAGGTGTCTTCTGGTGCCACGCATTCACACACGAAAGTTTAGGTGCGACTCATCTTTGGTTCTTCTCTGAACATTCCTTTCTCTGACTTCACCCCGGATGTTCTCATCTTGTGGGTAGTTTAGTTCCAATATAATCTTGTTTGGTATCTCCTGCTTGTAAATGTGATTTTTCTTTCAGTAGAGCAGAGTGTTTATTTTATCTCATTTTTGTTTGATAGTTATGTCCCAGATTGTATGACACATAGACGGCTATTTGTACATTTATTTTGATGGTTTTGTAGAGCTAGCATGCTATTGATGTAAAATGGGATTTTCTAGTGTAACTTTGTACCCAGGTTGTGGAATAAGAAAATTTTTGCATACCCAAGCTCGAGTTTAGCCTAAAAAAGCTTGTTTGAAATTCGGATTGTATACAACAAAAATATTCAAAATATAAACGAATAGTAAAATGAAAGAGATTTTGATTCGCTCAACCCCTGATCTTCTTTGTACTACTACTATATAATTCATTGTTACCAAATATATTGTTGCATATTTGCATCAGCAAGTTTAGTATAACAACATAACTGGTGCAAGTAATTACTAATATTGCGTTGCTTTGATAAAATAAAATACAGATCTTGTAACCAAAAAACAATATTCGATTGTAAAAGTCAATCAAATTTTAAACACGAATTATGGTTTTGCATACATTATTATCCCATCAGTGTGATGCTATGGACAAAGGCAGCATCAAATTTACCCTACTTTGAAGAAAATATTCCCCACAACTCACCAAAAAGGAACAAAAGCTAATAACTTAAGAACATACTAGCATTCAGCTTTCATCAGTGCTTTGCGTTTGGTGGGCTTTTCTCTGGGCTTCGAATATCATATGATCGATCACTCCTCTTACCGCACTGTTGCATAGCAAATCTTATCAAACAGTCTCAAGCAAGTTAATGTAGTGAGTCTCGCAAGGTAAGTTGATATTAATTTGAATGTAGTCCAGAGAGAGAGAGAGAGAGAGAGAGAGAGAGAGAGAGAGAGAGAGAGAACGGAACTCACTCGTCCTTGTACTTTTGAATCTTATCTGGGTTGGTCTCATCCTTATGATGCCTGAACTGCGATTGCACCAAAATAATTAAAAGTTCTCTGTTCTGCTGCAATCGAATAGTTAAATGAAAAGGATTAGTTGAAAGAAACACTTCTCAGGGAGCTTAATCATAGCCCAAATGGTAATGAACTTTGAAGTAATAGCGTCAGTCTGCTTCAAATTAACCATATGGTATCTTTTTGTTTTGGTTTATTCAGTTTGTAACCATGATAGAGATATTTTTACATTTTCTCAGTACAACTACACCCACCATATTTCCACCCAATTCAGGCAGATTTTCACCACGGTCAGGACTGAATACCAAGGACTACAAGTGACAATCCACTAGAAGTCAAGAACTGTTGGAGTAATCAATATAAACCAAATGGATACTTGGGAGCCTTTCTTTCTTCTTAATATACAGTAGTTTCACAGTAAACACAATTCATGGTTTCATCCTTTGTTGTTCCATTATGAGCTTTGGACTAGCTGCTTTGCTGCAGGAATAAGGGACGAGTCCTCTATTTTTGAACGCTCAGAAATAAACTAAGGCCTACAGAATCAGTCAAACTTTTGATCCTAAAGGCACAGCAGCTCTCTCTAGAAAAACTAAGATAAAAGAGGCTCTAGGCTATACTACGTTATACTTATAACCTAATCCAAGCTGATTCGCAAACCCTTCATCAAGTGCGCCCAGTCATAAGGCAAATGTGGATGTGGCAAGAAGTAGGGTATTAATTATCAACTGTTCTGGCTCGAGAGCTACAAGCTAATTTACTTATTTGTAAAAAAAGTTATGCTCCGGCCAAAGAATAAAAGGGAAGACTTGCTCTCCCAATGAGGAATTCTTTTGATCCAAAACACTCAGAATTCAAAACAACACAAAAACAAAGGATTCAACGCATGAAACAATCATGTATACTCTTCAATGCATGCAAAATACAATTCCATGTCACCCTAAGCACACAGTACAAAATACCTGAGGCTCAAAAGAATGAGCTCGCCGTAGGCATTCACGATAAAGCTGCATATACAAGGTCCATAATAAGTTGCAGAAGTAGCATAAAAATAACCATAAGTGAACTTGTATATAGTTATTATAGTTTGATAAAGCTGCAACATTAAAGGGGTCATAAAATTAAGTAACACAATCAAACTTATTCCATGTTCATCGTTGATTTTGATTTTGATGTTTCCCAATTCCAATTTAGCATAAAATTAGGGTTTTGCAATTGAGAGAAACAAATTCAAAACAAGAATTAGTCCGACCTTGATGACATTGTTGGCGATCTCAGGAGCCAATGTTGGTTGGACAGAGGGCATTTTCACTGCAAAACATGTCTAGGGTTCAAATCACAAAACAATAATGGAGTATAATAGTAAAATAGAAATCGATGGATAGAACGACGAAGTTTTATCTGAGCGAACTGAATCTAGAATTGCGTAAATAAACTAAAACATTTGGTTAATCCATTCGACAACATTTAAATCGAAAATAGCCGGCCAAATAATCTAGAAAATGGAATTACCTTATGAGAAGATGACGAATCTGCGAGAAAGGGTTAGGATTGTAGAGTGGAATTTGGTGGCGGCGGATCAATATATAATTTTTTAAATATACTAGTCCTATTATTTAATTAAAATATTCAGAATTACTGTATATACATTATTTAATTAAACTTTTTTAAGCGAAGTTGGTAGTAGTATATGAATAGTTGAATTGGCAAAAAAAATGGAATGTCAAAGAATTGAGGAGATTAAGCAAGCAAATGGGGAGAATAGATTATCCATCGCCTCTGTTTACTCGTAATAGCGTTAATCTTGCCGATTCAGTAACCTCCGAGAATCCCTAATTCATCAGGTAATTTAACAATCCTTTTTAATTTCCATTTGCTCTCCCCTCTCCTCCTGCGCAACTCTCCAATCTTGTTAATCGGATTTAATGAGTGAAGAAGTCGACCGCGTTTGATGGTGTTCAGTGATCATGCTGGGCCTGGTGGATTATGTTAAAAAGCTATGGCCTTTCACCACTCTATTTTTCCACAACGACTTGAGGGAATCGGATAGGATTGTCAGCAAATTATCGATTCCCGAAAGCACGAAGCATTTCGTCTACGCGATTCGCGAATCGCAGTCCGTGATATACGTGCTAGCCGTCCAGAATCTGTCGGAGAGGTCGGCTGCTGATGCCGAGTGTTTGATCAGGGAGATTAAGCCCGATGCAGTTGTTGTGCAATTGAGTGAATCGGATATGGATGGATTGAAGGAAACTAGGGTTGGATTGATTAGTGATGGTGATACTGTTCCCACCTCTGTGTTTGAGGTTTTGATGAATTGCTTTATGCACAAGGCTAATAAGGAGAAGTATGAGGATGTTGCAGGGAGTTTGGTGTTGAGGGAGATTTTCGGGGTGAGTTTCAATGGACACCTTGTTGCAGCCAAGAATGCTGCTGAGGAAGTAGGCTCTTCCTTCTTGATGCTTGACTCGCCTTTCGTGAAATGCAACTTTGATGGCAGTGTTGAGGGCGAGTCGGAAGGGGAAGATTCAGGAAAAGGTGGCTTACATGGTTTGTTCGGTTTGCAGATGAGTAGTTTGGTTTCCAAGAGTGTAGGGAGTTCGATTGTGTCTCTGAACTCAAGGGCCTTCCGTGCCTTAGATGAAGTCCAGTCTCGGATGGTGAAGTCTTTGTCGTCCATCTTACTTCCTGCGAGCCCACCTATGAAGTTGGTGGGTGGTGAGGAGGTTCGTGCGCTGGCTGATTATGAGGTGCCACAGTTTGCAAGATCTGTGTACGCTCTGCTTGTTGATTTGCATGACATCTTTGTGGATATACCGTCTATGGGGACGGCTTTGGCCTGTGCACAGAAGATGCTGTGTGATGTCAACAAGGGGGGAACTGTTGACAATAGGGTCCTTTCTGAGGTTTATGCATTCCCCATCGCGGTTGAGGGGCTGCGGATTGCTCTGAGCAATGCAGGTCGGGTGGTTAGGAAGCCTGCCATGGCTAAGTGTGAGTTTTCTGACCTCCCCATGGATGATCAAGCTCACTCCATTGTTGCACAGGCTCTTCGAAGCCAGGCAAATAAGTACAAATCTATAGTTGCAGTTGTTGATGCTAGTGGATTAGCCGGGCTTAGGAGGAACTGGAAGACTGAGGTCCCTTTGGAGGTTAAACATATGGTTGATCAGCTTGTCATCAATCTTGATGATGATTCCACGCAAGGGAACAGAAAATGGAAGCTAGCGGATAAGCCCATGGTGGCGGTAGGAGCTGGTGCAACAGCGGTTCTTGGAGCCTCCTCCTTCTCCAAGGTTGTTCCAGTATCGACTTTGATGAAAGTTGCAACTCTTAACGTCCCGGCCTCTCTGCAAATTTTGTTGGCGCAGACGCACAAGGCTGTTCTTTTGGCTCTTGGGAAGGGTCTTGGTCCGACAAAGCTGGTGGCTCCTGGGATGGCGAGTTCCACGCTGAAAGGCACGACTTTTAAGGCTGTGGTGTCGGCTGAGAAGATACGTGCTGTAACTCACGGTGTGATAGCTTCTGCTGAGAAAACAAGCCTCACAGCGATGAGATCAGCGTTCTACGAAATAATGAGGAAGCGCCAAGTGCGGAGAGTTGGAGTGGCGCCATGGGCGACCTTCGGGTGTAGCATTGCAACCTGCGCAGGGTTACTCGCGTGTGGAGATGGGATCGAGTGTGCTGCTGAATCGATCCCTTCTGCTCCTTCGATTGCGAGCTTGGGCCGCGGAATCCAAAACTTGCACCAGGCGTCTGAAGTTGTGAGGCTTGCTGAGAGTTCAAGAGTAGAGAGATCAATAGAATCACTGCTGCATAAGTTTAAGAATTTGAAAATAAAGATTCAGTAGATAGCAATTGATATACCCATTTAGATGACTCCCATTCTATAACAAGTCCAATTACTTTGTAAATTACTACATCAAGGATTGCGTTGCACTCAAATCATTAATATCAACCGAAACTTGTGTCCAAATTTCTTGTGTGTTTCATTGTGTTCAATTGATAGTTTCTCTTTATTTTGGTATACAGAACCATGATAGAAAAATGCAGCATTTTACATTGTGGATTTTGTCCAAACATTTACCTATTACTAGTTCATTTTCTTTGAATAATATGTCAATGCAAGGCCATCGAAATATCGACGTATCAACTGAAATTACTAGTCGATTACTAAAAATTACACATTGATTACCAAAAATTGTAATTTCAAATGTCACGTTAACATTTCAATCGCCTAATTTTTTGTGTAAAAAATTATTCTCAAAATGAAACCATGGGTACTAAGTGTTACTAGTAATTTTCTAAATCGTCGGATATGTTCATATAAACGTCTTATACGGTTGAACAAAAATCGACCATATACCATTTAAAAATGACCGTTTTAGAAACTAAAAACAGAAACTGTTTCAGTGTTGGTTTGGATGTAATTTTTTTTTTGGCAAGTGTTTTAATTTGAATTATTCCATTGAACCTCAACCTGCTGTTTTCTACTATGCAGAAATCCGTATGTTGATCTCATTTCAATCTGACCTTACAAATAAAAAGAAAGACAACGTCGAAAATACATTAAAAGTGAGATTTCTGTTTTCCAATTGAGCTTCAGCTCTTTCGTCAGATTCTAGGCCTTGAAAGAATAAGGAGCTCAACGCTTCTTAGCCATAGGAAAAAGACTGTTTTACAACACAAACGCTATTCAACATATCCCCAACTTCACAAAGAATCTTGTGCAGAAACCCCGCACACTTTCCAGCACGTCGTCAAACATATAGATAAATTCGAGATTAGCCCAAGCCCGACTCAGCAGCATTCATATAAGGTGCCTCCTTACAAGCTCCTGTAGTCTATAACTGTCACCTCATCATCTGGAGCATCCAGATCATTGTAGCTGCAAAATTGTTGAACTCGGGTAAGTTACATTTGTGATAACAATTGCACTCATTGGCAAAAAGATCACTTCTAGCAGAATAGTGATATTCAGTTCTCAGAGCACTCATTTGCACATTCTAGTTTTCGTGCACTGTGCATTAAAACTAACAGACAAATAAGCTTTAGCTAGGAGATTTTACATAAACAAGACACCAACCTTCGCAGGTTACGAGGATCCTGCCGAAGTGCAGGTGGCATAGCAATTATTGGGGAAGGTCCACCTAACTGATGTCCAGACCTCCCATTTCTGCCTCCCTCAAATGGCGCAGGGCCCCCTTGGTCTCGTAACATCCGCATAGCAACCTCAGGTGGGGCAGGAACAAAAGGACCGAGTGGGCTGCATTCAACGAACTTTATCCAATTAACAATATGTAATTCACATAGAAAACATTCTGAAGACACATAAGAACCATGCCCAGTATGAGTACTGAGAGAAAAGTATGGACAAAACAACGATCCGAACTTACCCAGCACCAGGAACAGGCATCAGAACAGGAGGAGGTATGTCTGAAGGGAAAGCAGCAACAGGAATGCCTTGCCCACCATAAGAATCAAACATTGGTTCGTCTGGGTTGTTCCCGGCAGCACCATCACTATTGTTGAAATCCCCAGCCTGAGGATTCTCAGACCTATCAAAGTGTTCACTGCCATTTGCACGATTATCACGTTCTCTGCGGTTCCCCCTATCATCTCTCAATCTGTTATCTGGACCAGGTCTTCGTCTTTGTGTCTTTTCCCTCTGGACATGGATACGTGTCAATAATGCAGACCCAAATACTTCAAGACCATTATTTTAACAAGTAGCTACCGTAGAAGACATACCAATGAGGGCTGCATGACAGGCGCCGCTCCAGGTGCATTTTCATCACTGCAAGACAACCTTTTAGGACTTTGTAGCAAATAAGCAATAGACATTATAATGGAGTACTTACTTCATGTAGTTCTGGAAGTACAACTCTTCCCGCACTTTTGATGTCACTTCCATCACAACTTCTGGGTGTTTCAACTTCAAATGTTTGTGAACAAACTCTGCAGCGTGGAAGAGCTTTGTACAACCTTTAGCTCCACATCCATACTTCCAGCCATATTTTTCATCCCTAATTTTGCGGACATGTGGATCCAAAGCATCAACAGCTGCAGCATCTATCTTTTCCTTCGCAGTCATTACTTCCAAAGGATCTAAATTTTTTAGTCTCTCTTCCCAATGAGAATCTAATTTCTTCTCCCACTCGTTCCCATTACCAATTCCATCAGGGTCCTTCCCCTCAACTCTAATATGCCGGAGACCTTTGGGTTCATTTGTTTCAAACAACCCATAATAATCAACTCCATGAATACGCCAGAGATAAGTCAGAAGAGTGTCCAGAAGCTCAACCCCCTCCAGACCTTTTATTGTATTTAAACCCCTTACAATGACGACCGGACCACTTGAACTTCCATGAGATTTATCTCTGCTAATTCTATCATTATCAGATCGAGATAAAATGTTTTCCTCAATTCCTTTTTCCTTATCAAGTTTCCGTACAAGAGCCTGAGCTTGTTCAATGTCAATCTGAATTCGTCTAGTCTCAGAACTGACAGGGTGAGCCTTTGGGGCAGAAGAAAGTTCAGATTCCTTGGCTCCACCCCGACTGGGCCGCCTTCTTTTGCCATCTGTTTCATCTTCAGAATTGGGCTCACTGGATTGGTCCGCCTTGTTTGATGAGGAAGGACTAAAAGCAGGACCTCTTTTAACATAAAGAACTTGGCCAGATTAGTCTAACTCCATAAAAATGGTCAGAGTGCACAAGCAAAGTAAATATGCAGGAAATAGTCTTACATATCCAAAGTCCCTCCCTGCAGATCATGCTGAAAATCCTTTGCCAACTTCTTCGCAAGTTCGTTCCTCCTGCAAAGGGGTCACCGTGTTTACAAGTTTGCATATACACCAAACTGGAAGCCATTTCACATTGAAGTGGATAAGAGGCCCAAATGGAAACTTCGATTAGTACTTAGTAGGCTTACCGTTCTATGACAGCGAGCAAGTTTGTTGGATGATATTTGTCTTTCAACCTGAATGAATAAACAAACTTGTTAAAGGAATACTTAGCATAATTTTCAAGGAGGAGAAAAAGAAGTACCATTCTTCATCTTTATGTGAATTGAAGTAAGTTCGTTTCTGGGTTGATATGTATTCTGTCCGGTACTCTTGATATCTGATCATGCTCAGCCATTTAGTACAATAAGTAACAGAATGAGAAACTAATACGAGGGGCAAAGTAAAGATATGGAGTATTTTACTTGAACAGCGAGCCCATCTAATAATGTCAAATTGTCAAACTTTAGAACATTTAGACCCAGACCTGCGCTCTGCTTCAGAAGGCAAGATATCATCTTCAAGCTCCTGAATGAACTGCTTGTAAGACATCATTCCTTCCCTGGAGAATAATTCAAACACATCAATGGATTTAGCTTCATAGCAATGAAACAACATTATTCATATAAAAGAATACTAAAAACTGAACAGCAATACATTATATGCAAATATCAACTTTAAGATGTCACAGGTCAGTGTGTCTGTGTGTATATATGTACTTATAATAACTATTTCTGTTACCTTTAATCTTACATTTATATATAATAGGTGATAAGAGTTAAGGTTGACTCGAGAGAGGAACTAACAAAACCGAACTGTGATATTATAAGAATTGAATGTACTGCACCAAGAAAATTATTAAACCTCAGATGTCCTAAGAATTCACTGCAATAATCAGAATACAGTACAATTGCACGATTTTCACCTTTGGGTTCCACCAGCACCAAATGTATCAGCAAAAGCACCACGACCAGAATCCCAATCTGCATACATAGAAGATCAAATGAAAACATTGGACAAGGAACAACAATATAGAAATTTAAAGATATGAAGTCACCCAAATGTCATCATAGGAAGCCCTGGGTGTATGCATTCAGTAAAACTTGAAAGAATAAATAAAAAATCTAAGGTTGCATTCAGATTGAAGGATTTGATTGGATTGGAGAGTAGACATCAAATCCACAGTTCAATCCACTCTTCTGGGTCAACAAAAGGTCATTGCACTAACACACCACATACAATATATGCACTACAAATACTTCACACTAATATAAGAGACACATTTCTGAATCTACAGTCATAGCATATATAACATATAAATTTGCATTAAATGTTTCTTAATATATGTACTACTAAATAACAATAACAATTGAAGAAACTTAAACAATTTCTCAAATTTTCCAAACAAATGAACTGCAGGGTGTGAAATTATTGACAGTAATCCACTCCAAACCAAACCAGATTTCAAATTTACCTTCGAATATCAAATTCCTGAATTTCAATCAAAATTCTAAATGTCTAAATATTTTCTCTTCTAAAAAGTTAATATAGATAGAAAAAAACCAATTATTTTGCATCAAAAAGGAAAATAAAGTAGTTAGGTAAGAGAAGTATAGGATCAATACAGGAAAATAAGTCGTAAAAAAAAGTTATTGTAGTTTAAAATTTCCAATCAAGATTAACTCAATGTCATACCAAACCCACCAAACAAAAGTGAAAATGGGAAAACTCGTGCACAAGATAGCTTAATGGTAAAACTATTAATTATGAGTATAGTATTTGGAGTCCATTATTTTCCTGCCCCATAGAAGCCAAAAAATGGATCTCGACTGATATTTTTACAGCAGTGAAATCAAAGTCTACAATTTCCTAAAATGAATATATGAATCATAATTTAATCCTAGTGCAAGTTGCACTAAGTCCTTTCTGTTCTATTTTGCAGCAGGAAGCATCTTATTCTACAAACTGAGGTCCTCTGTCCTATGAATGAGAAAGCTTCTCTTTCTCAACATATCAACATATTCTGTCAGTATCGAAAATATTTAGACTGGTATACAAAGAATCGCGCAGGTAAGCTACTCAACCAGCATATATTAAAGTAGAAAGATCAGAGATACAAAAGATAAGTCTAACTAGTTCAAAGTATGTAAGAATTAAAAAAAGGTCATAGGATTAAACTCAATGAACTACTTATTAATTATTATCACATCCTGAACATGAAGCTAATCAACTTACAACTGCATATTGGAAGTGATAGTTCAGGATATACAGTGTATTTCAAAGCATAAAAGATCCTTTATGGATGACTACACAGTAGTAAAGCAAAAAATCTCTTGCTCCAATGGTTGATGGGGGCAGATTACCATCTCTAACATCACCAAACATCATTGCATTTCTCCAAGTGGCAGCTAAAGAGACTTCACCACCAACGACCCCCCAAACTATGGAGGCAATAGGCCCCCAATTACGTATTTCAATTAAATTATATAGCAACTATTGCATTTTCAAATTACTTTTCATACTCTTAAACAATGTACTAACTATCTTAAGGATAACATACAAAATCGTCTTGAATAAAACATTCCTAATAAATCTACAATATTGTTATATGTAATTCTTATTGTTTTCAAGTTCCTGGGTCTTATCACTCCAAAGTCATTCTTCATACCGTTGTTCTCAGTCCATCTATTTCAGTTTCTATTGTAGCTCAAGAGATGCACCAGAGGCTTATGATAAGGGTTTGAACAACATACATTTAAATTACACTATCTCCAGATTGTTCATTTCTTCACGCCACTATTGAATAATGATAGCAATCTAGAATAAAATAAAAGACACTTTCACTAATAATATCTTTTTTGTTTTTTGGGGGAAGGGGGTTGGCACAAGCTAGCATGAGGAATTCAGTTAAGATTACGCGCTGGGAATAAACATTAAACGCATATTACTTGATTATCAAGGTAGAATAAGCGCTTAACATTATTGACATCTTAGAGATGTGTATGGTAAAATGAAAATAACAATTTATCTATCATATAAATAATGAAGATATAGCAACCCCCCATAGAATACACATACCAATGCCATAAAAACAGAAAAAATATAGACATACCGCCTTGGTAGCCACCACCTCCGCGGCCCATATATCGACCATGAGTTCTTTCATCAGGATAGCCAGGTCTGCCCCCGTTTTCACGGTCATATCCACCAGGATGATCATACCCAAACCTGAACCAAAAATTATGTCACTATAACCTAGTTGAGCAGCACGATGAAATTCTTATGTGCAAAATGCCAAAAATCATGTGCTCATGGTTAGAAATGTAACTTAAACAAGGTGCACAAACTCGTGAATATTTATATTCTACCACTATATGTTGCAATGGATATTCTGCAGAGCGTAAAATCAAGACCAGAAATCTGAATCAAAGAACAGTGCCCATGAAATCCTAAACTAGTTACTGAAGAACCAATGGGAGGACATAAACTACAGTAAGCTGCCACAAGAGGAACAGTAGCTAAATTAACCAAATGCACAATGCACCTTCGATCCCCATGGCCATATCCTCCTCTCGGACTCCCTCTCCTACCATCATAACCATCGTCCCTCCTCCGCTTGTACGGAGGAAACGGCGGAGACCTTCTAGGAGGCGGAGAATGCGGACCTCCTCCGCGCCGGTCTCGATATGGAGGCGGAGGGGGGCTCGGGCTCATCCTGCCGCGCTTATGATAATCTCTTTCCCGCGGTGGGGGCGGAGGCGGCGATCGGTTCCGATCATAGTACTCGCGACGCGGAGGACGGTCATAGTCCCGGTCATCACGCCGATCACGGGAGTCGCGCTCTCGGTCTCGGATGCCGCGGCGCGGCGGTTGAGGCGGAGGGGGCGGCGGTGACGCGTCCCCCGGGGGAGCATCGGAGGGGGCGGCTTCGGGAGGCTTTTCGTCGGTGTCCTTTTCGCCGCGGCGGTCGTTATCTTCGTCGGTGGTGCTCAGAACTTCGGTCATCGGCGATGATTTATCGGTTTGAGTGGCGAAACCCTAATTCGAATCTGTGCGTGCGAGTGCGGTCCCCAATTTTTAAGATTGGGTTGGGGTTTTGTGACCAAATTTAATTAGTATAGCACTCGCTACTTCTATAAATTAGTAGTACAATTACATTGATACCCTTAATCATTTGGTAAGTAAAAAAAAAACGAGTTACATATCTTAGAGCACCCGCAACAATATCCCACGAAACGAGCCAGCAACGAGTTCCCATTGCAGATGTCCCGTCCTGTAGGAACTATAGGCTTGGAAGGATGTGTACCGAGCTCGTGGGACACGCTCATCGTACACGGCCACAATAATTTTATTTTTTTTTATTTGGAAACAAAATTATTAATATTATCATTTTTTCACCTTGTTTATTCTTCCAACTTTGTATCCTCCAATCCATCCCAAATCACCTATAGTCGAACATATTTGATTGAGAGAGTAGCCGATCTCCCACAATAGTTTTTTGGCATGACTCTTCATTGGTGGAGGCTGCTTTTCTACGGAGCTTTCGATTTTAGGATTATGTATTTTCTCATTTATAAAAAATAGTAATTTTATTCTAGTAATTTCAATTATGGAATTTTGATTTTATCAATGAAATATCATTTTTATAATATTAAAATAATATTCAATTTTAAATAAATTGAAAAAAATTAAGAGCATATTAGTCTTTTACTTAGTAATTAAGACGCCTAATTTTTTATTTGAATGAACTACATAAATGGTAACTGATCTTTCACTTTCGCACGTAAATGGTACCTGATCTTTATTTTATATCGTTTTTGGTACCCAGTGACAAAAATAACCCTAGGTATCAAATATGTAATTTTTTTTCATGGAGGATATTTTTGGAAATTTCAATTAAATGGGAGTACCAAATATGTGATTATATTTTCTTCCTTTCTTATTTCTCTTTTTCTTATTTAGTTCCTTATTTTTTCTTTTTTCTCATTTTCTTCTTTCTTTTTAGTATTTTATCTTCCTTTCTTTTTTTCTTTTTTTCTTTTTTTCTCCTTAATTTATGTTTCTTCTTCCTTCTTTTTTCTTTTTTCTTTTTTCGTTTTAGTGTTTTACATAATCTTATTGCATTATATAAATAAAAATCAAAATACTTAACTAAATTAATTATTTAAAGTAATTAAATTAATTGAATATTTTTTATTAAATTATTTTATACTCATTTTAAGGTGAAACACCTGACTAATAATATTCAAATTTTATATTATTACAATTCACAATGTTAAATTTTTATTAAGGCAATATTGATTAGCTGCTAATAATAATAATAATGATAATTATTTTTATTATTATTATTATTATTATTATTATTACATAATATTATGTG
This sequence comes from Salvia hispanica, assembly GCF_023119035.1. Lineage (NCBI taxonomy): Eukaryota > Viridiplantae > Streptophyta > Magnoliopsida > Lamiales > Lamiaceae > Salvia > Salvia hispanica. The sequence goes on along the minus strand of NC_062967.1, from coordinate 11,638,975 downwards.
ATTCATAATTTGTATAATTATACTATAATTATTTATTAATTACTATTAGTTTTTAGTATTATAATAATATTATTATTATAATAATTAAATATAATTATAACTATAATTTATATTTAAGTATATTTGAATGATATTAAAAATGAATTAATTATTAATTTATAACATCAAAATAATAATATTAATATTGATTAATAATAATAGTATAAAGAATTAGGAGAATGAAATTGTCGATTGTAACTTATATACATTTACTCAATTTATTAATATTAGATTGTACAGCTTTCTTCCTAGTCTTCTTGTTTTGCAATATTTATCAGTACATTCAATGAGAGCTGTGAAATTGCCGTTGAGATGTATAGATTCATATAAAAAAAAGAGTTTATATTAAATTACAAATTTTAATTTATAATGGCAGTTTTGTAAATATCTCCAAAACTCCCCTTTTATATATGTATAGATTTAGTATTTCTCACGATAAATTATAATTTAATTAGATCGTAACACTAATTGTGAAATTAATTGGATTTTATTTACGTCTTTATTGAGTGTTGAAATTAGTTAATGTGTTTAAAATAAACAACGAAAAAGTGTGCTATACCAATTGTTTAAATAAAATTTATTTTTCATTAAAATATTAGTAGTAGTAAGTAAAAGTGAGTTATAATAATTAATTAAAATTATAAATTAAATGTCTTAACTGACCCAATAAAGACCGATAACTAAAATGTGATTATACGTTGTCCAGGTACCTAATTGTAATTAAATTTGTGTTATTTACATCTTTATCTATTTCTTTTGCGGAAAAGAATTAGATGATCCTTTTCGGTATAGAAAATTAAAGTCATATTTAATTATTTATGCTTAAATTTGACTCCATACATCACCGGAACGCAATTTTCTCTCTACCTGAATCTGATCTCTGCAAACCAACTCTGTCAATCGTACTTTTGTAGAGTGGCGATCCAGGGTAAAGGGTGAAGATTGAAGACGATAGGAAATGGAGGGTGGAATTACGGCGGAGGACTTGTCGACGATCGGCGGCATAGCCACCGTCTCGCTGCTGCACTCCTTCATCCCTACACATTGGCTCCCGTTTTCCATTGTCGGCCGCGCTCAGAAATGGACTCTCTCTCGCACTCTTCTCGTCAGTAAGTGATGCTCCTGATTTAGTAGGGTTTTGCGGGATCTAGATTGATTTTGCTTGCGTAACAACGTTTTGTTTAATTTGTTTAATTCATCTCATAATTGCTGCATCTGAACCCCTATTTACCTTAAAATTGGGCTAATTGGGGATTTCGAACTTTACATGGCTAAGAAATGACAGTGGAAGTGTGTGAAGCATTTTGGTGCTGTATGCTAGGCAAATCTGAGCAGTGTGTTGTTTGTGGTTATTGTTTGTAAAATGTAGCGTCTGATCTGTTTTTATTGTGTTTTGGAATGCTTCTTGAAAAACAGTGCAAGAATTTGAGTCCTTGCACCTGAAACACAGGTGCGCGTCTCTAATCCCTTATATAGGACTTGTGCCAGCCTCTTGGGCCTAATCTATAGTCTATACTCCCACTGAATTTCATATTTAATAGTTTTCCTGAAAAATATCAGCACCTAAGCAATATACATAAGCTTATATTTAAGGTGCACCTTTGGTACATCTGGGTGTATGGTGCATCCACCCTAATCAAGGATTGATGAACCCTAATTGATTTTCATTAGGATGGAAGTGCACAAATTTTTGAGAAATGAGATGGTTGTGTTGTAAACTTAGGGCTACATACTGACTTGAATTCTTAAGATTTGCCATTTGTTAGTATTTTTCTGGCTTCTGTTTTATCCTTGTGCTTTAGGTCCTTGCAAAGTTATAACGTATAAGGTCCTTTTCTACATCGTTTTACTACCAATGTGCCACTTTCTTGTCACTGCAATGGTGCTGAGCGCTAATTGTTTGTCTGTTTGCAGCTGCATTTGGAGCAGTATTGCATGTTCTATCCACTTCGCTACTCGGCATAACAGCAATCACCATAACAAACACTATAGCTGGAGAGGAAACTGTGCATAAACTTGCATCTTTGTTGCTGATTTTTCTTGGTGGTGGTTACATCGTGTTATTTCTGACTGGAAAGGGTGGTCATAGCCATTCTCACAATCAACCTATGGAAAAAATGGCTGTTGCCGGTCTTGTTCTCGTCCCTGCATTGTCTCCTTGTGCAACCACTCTTCCAGTATTTCTTGCTGTTGGAAACTCATCCTCGATGATGGTGCTTGCCATCATAGTCCTGTTATTCAGGTAATGAATATCTTGTGTATATTTCTTGCTTTTATCATCTTTTGCTGTCAAACTTTATTATAACCCCAAGTTTTACATCTAGCAGCAAGTATGGTTAATTCAACTGATGGATTCAAAAATAAACTATCAACCTGACATATTCAGTTGTGGTTGTAATATTATGTTCAAATATTTGGCATTTTGGTTAATGCTAATGGATCTTCCCATCGCGTGATTATTGTCCTTTCCTTTTATGTGCAATTCTTTCCTTAAAAGTTAAAAGAGATCAAATCATTTGGTTATTAATTTATCTGACCAATATCTAGTTTACAACACAACGTTGTAGCTTTAAAGCTTCAATCCTTCTAGGTCATAGCAACTTCTGACTGATAAAAATCATACCAGCTTGTTAATACTTTAGCCAAAAGCCCGCAATCTAAGTATTTAAGGTTGCATGTTGAGAACTTTCTGGCTTGTAATGAGAACGGAAAAAAAGAAGGTTCCATTCCTTTTTCTTGAATGGCAAAAACTTGTGCACATCCACCCAAATAAATTCCAAATAAGGTTCATCAATCTCTTATTAGGGTATATTAATCCCCAAAAATGATTTAATTAGGGTGAATGAACCTTGCATCTTGATGTAATGGAGTGTGCCTCTTTTTGGATTATACGTATGTTGTAGATACAAGAATGATATGTGCAATCAATGAACCTTACACTAGTACCTTTGTAAATCTTGGAATTCATGCTATTTTATCTTAGTTAGAAATATGACCCTTGGCATGTTATGATATTGCATTGCAGCACGATAACTGTAATGACGTCGCTAGTGGCTCTCTCATTTTACGGTGCAAGTCAGCTCAAGTTTCACTGGGTGGAACGCTACGACAAGCTTCTTGTAGGATCAGTTCTATGTTTAGTCGGAGTTCTGACCCTCATTTTCCACGATCATGATGGAGAAGCTGGTTCAAACGGAGAGCATTTGCATCGGAAAATAATCTCTTTGTAAGGATATTAGCATTAGGGATGTATTCCTTGTTTCTAAGTTTTGAGGTATGATGATTCCAAGTGATGATACAAAATACGTAAGAACTGTTAAACATATTTGTCTTGTTCAATCGGATCAACGAGCTAACATGGAAGTTCTTGCTTTCTCGATCTTCATTGTTCGGTGCCTCGGCATTGCTGCATTCACCAAAATGAATGTATTGTTATATATAGTGATGGTCAATCCTCAGATACGAGTATTACAATTCTCTTGTGATTGAAATTGCTTATTGTCAGGGCCTCAGGGGTTGTTTTTCTCTCTTTGGAAATAGGTTATCTATTACTGCTATAAATCGTTGTAAAAATTTGTGAATGGAAAAAAACAAATAAAAGTTTCTCCGCACATGGAGGGATGTTTTCGTGGTGGCCAAATTTATATTTTAGCAATATTACAAAACAAATAAAACGAAAATATACCATCTGCGTCTCCTTGAAAATATCTAGAGTGACGAATATCACGGTGGTGGTCATGTCTTCATCTTCTTTTTCTATTATTGAGCTAGTTTTAAATTATTTATTTATTTTTTGTTTGACCACGAGTGTATCGAACACGCTTTTGGTGGAATCCAACTAATCATGCTCGACCGGGTTTGCAGATTAAAATAATTAAGAAATTAGGTCAATCTTTTAACATTAATGCACAAAGATTCAGATTTAATTTGCACTTGTTTCTTTTTCTTTTCTTTTTTTAATTACTAATAGTATTCACCGACGAATCAATGATTATTGATTTATAAGCATCTCGACGGTGAGACAGCTGGGCCAAAGATATAAAGCTGACATTGCGACGAGAAACTACTATAAATTTTTGTCATGGTGTATTAGTACAGTATGTAGTATCATCCTCTAATCATGACCACTCATGCAGTGATATTTAATTGATAAAATATTAATGCAATACTTTATTTAACCAGTTCTATTTTATCCACCGTAATCAATCTTGTAGCCATTAATTAAATTTAATAAATAGTTTCTACAACCGACAACTGCAAAATGAAAAAAAATCTTAACGAAATCATGCAGTACATTGCATTTACTATGTGATAAGACGTGACACCAGCTTATGAGGATCCCACTACACATAAATTGACGAACCATATCAATTGTGAGATTTTAATAGGTGAAATGTAAATTGTGTAATAACATAGTGATAATATGATGCATTGACGTAGCGTTATACTCCTTCCGTTTTTTCATAGTTGAGGCGAAACTTTTTGGCACGGAGTTCTAGAAAAGAATGTTGGACGTGTTAAATAAATAGATAAAAAGGTAAGAAAAAGTAAAAAATAGGAAGAATAAAGTATAAAGTGAATAAAATAAGAGAGAAAAGTAAGATAGAGAAAAAAGTTACCATATATGGAAATGATTGAACTATGAAGGAATTTTCTGAAATAAAAAAATGACTCAACTATAAAGGAATAGAGGGACCCTGGGTGTTGACTCGAATTTGTGTGATTACTTGTGATATTATGATTAATTAACGTAGTGATATATTTACCATATACGTTAACTCGAATTTGTGGCATTATTTGGCATGTGAGTGATATTACCCTACAAACCAACAAACATTACGCTGTTTTTGAGTTATTTAAGCTGTAGTAAAGGAGAGAGAGATGCGTAGGTGTAACGCTCATATTATTGGGGAGATGAGAAAGAGGCCTATGATGAATATTCGATTTTTTTATGAAATGGAATCGAATCGAAAAACCAAATTTGCCTTAAGTTTAAACTGAATTTTAAATTTTAATTTAATGAATCAAATATTCAGTTTTCGACTATTTGGGCAGTATCTTCCCTGTGGTAAAAAGTGAATAACAGTAGTATAATTTTCAGCTCTTCTGCTGCAATGTCAGATTACCTTCTCTCTCTCACTTTTTGGAGAATGGGGATTTTCATTTGCATGCAACCTTTGCTGATCTTACCGGTTTGCCTTTTTCCTACGTGACGGTGACACTCACACACACAATCGCATCAAAAGTCTCTCTCTCTCTCTCTCTCCTCCTTTTTGTGTGTATGTGTGGCGAAGATTCCCTCTATCTTAATCTGCAGTGAACTCCTTCACCGCCTCTATCATCGCCACTTTGAATTCCGTTATAATTCCCATGAATAAAGGGGAAAAGGTGGCCAAATATTCCTTTTCATCCCTTCCTTCTCTTTGCTTACTTCACTTATCTTTTCCCCCTTTTCTGTGTATGCTCTTTCGCTTGTAATTTTCTGCTCCTGCATTCTCATGCTTTAATTGCACTAGTTATTCTGTTGTATGAATGTGCATTTTATCTGATTTGGTGTTTGCTATTGTCAATTCAATTTCAAGGACTTCCTAATTTCCTTTCTAGCATATTGCAGGAGAATTATCCTCACTTTCATTTGATTCCTACTTTCCTATTTTTCATTATGGAGTAACTAAGAACACATTATTCATGCACTGAAAATTTGAAACCAAAGAAAATCTCTAGATTAGGTAACATTAGATTTGGTTGATCTGATGTTTCATGCTAATCTTGTGGTATAGGACATTTGAAGCTATAATTGAATAGGTGCAAGTGATGGGGGCTTCGAATTCCCGGTTGGAGGAAGACAAGAGCCTGCAGCTCTGCCGCGCTAGGAAGAAGTTCATCAAGCAAGCACTTAATGGCAGGTGTTCTCTTGCAGCAGCTCACACTGCTTATATTGGGGAATTGAAAATCATAGGAGCTGCTTTGAGGAGATTTGTGGAACCTGATCATCTTCAAGTTGAATCTTTAGTCTATCCATCAATAACTGCTACTCCTCAGCTCCTTGCTTTGACTGACAAGTCTTTCCATCGGTTATCTTCCTTGTCTCCGTCTCAATCACAAGATGCCGATGCAACAGAGAATCTGTTGCCATCCCCTTCACCTCGAGTCTCGAGCCAGTACCAGGCTCATCTTATGAAATTTACAGGGACAGTTTCCAGCAAAATTGAAGAAAAGCCTCCTGTTCCTGTTGTGGTATCAGTTGATTCAACGGAAGGACCTGAGTCTCCTTGGGATTATTTTGGCCTGTTCCACCATGCGGACAATGACTATTCTGCTCAAGGAAAGAGAATGTTTGATCAGGGTTCCGAGGACTCTGATGAGATTAGGCATCTTAGGAAAGAGGAAGGGATTCCTGATTTGGAGGATGTACGTGTGAGTGTGTCCTCAGAGGAAACACATGGATCAGAAGAAGAATTTGATGAACCTCCTATAGCTTCACTTGTTAGAAGTTTTAAAAATGTCAACACCGGGGCAGAGGGTGTCAGCAATGGTGAGTCAGCCATTAGTACAGAATCAGAAACCACACATCATATGAACGGAAGGAAAGCTGATGCTGTAAATGGTAGTTCAGCCGAAAGGCATCCTGAAGCTGTAGTATCGGAAACCAATCCTGCAAATGGGAGAAAAAATAACTCTCCTGGTCTATCGCTTCACAGAAATGATAAGGAAGCTAGAGCTGATGGCAGAGGTGCACTTGAAGACAAAGTTGTGCCTAAGGACTTCTATTCTAGCATCAGTGACATTGAACAGCTCTTTGTTAAAGCATCTGAATCTGGAAAAGAAGTTCCACGGATGCTTGAAGCAAATAAACTCCATTTCCGTCCAGTTTTGACTGGGAGAGAACGTAACTCTCTGTCACTCTCACTCCTATTGGTTTCTTATCTAGGCATGCTTTTAATCAGTAATTTTCTCTGAGGCATCCCTTCAAATGAGACTTCAGAATAAAGTTTAATGACCTATGGAAGATTTATATGTTGCTTCTTTCGGCACTCATTTACTGCATCATCAAGATAATGTGCTATCAGGGAAAATGCATCATAGGAGTAGGTGTATTTTACAAGCAAATTTTTTTACTAAGTGATAAATTGAACATAGTGGATCACTGATCACATATATTTTCTTTTAGCCTTCTCCTTCCGTATACTTTCTGTCTCACTTGGAAATAAATGATTCTTTGTTTGACAGGTAGGTTAGCAGCTACATCACTACTAAAGTCTTGTTTCTCTTGTGGGAAAGATCCAAGTGAGGTTCAACAAGGTAGGTGAATCATGCCTGAGATTTTCAATATGACATAGCTAATTATAATGTGAAGGAAAGACGCATGATCCTTGGATTGGCAAGTAGATTGAGTTGGTGTATTAGACATAACTTAATTTGGCTTCTAAACAAATCATGCATTGAATCTATAGATGTTATATGAAAAGTGGTTCTATGAGAAAAATGCATTGTGGGAGAAAGATAAGTGTGTAGAATCATTTTAGAACATAAACTTTTATAGCATGTGATACAATATTTTCTTCCAATTTATTTTTGGTCGATATCATTTTGTCTAGAGGGTTGAACAAGAACAGAACTTAATTTCAAGCATGCATATGATTAATCACACTTCTTATAATGTAGTACTATCTCTGTGGCATAATAGGTAAGGTCTATTTAACTTATGAGTTTTTTTAGATTAATATGATTTAATCAAGAGACTTGTGTGTACAAAAAACAAGGTTGCACAATAGAATTAGCATGAAGCTACTCTAGTTTCTTAGTAATTGGTGGAACTGATTTCTTGCTTTGAGTTAAGGATTGCAAATTAACAACTTATCAGTACAACTTTCAGTTTGTTGCTCTACTAGGCACTATCTGATTATTTACTTATTTACTTGACTTTGCATTTCCTTCATCAGAGCCTTCTCAAAATTCAGTCAAGTACTTAACATGGCCCCGGTCAGCATCATTTCGTTCTCTATCATCTCGAAATCTTGTAGCTACAAACTCCAATGGTGATATTGCTGATCCTAATAACAGTCTATTCGACAACTTCTGCATGGTGTCTGGAAGCCATGCCTCAACCTTAGATAGGCTTTACGCATGGGAGAAGAAACTCTATGACGAAGTGAAGGTCAGCTCAATATCTCTCCTGCTTACTTGGATATTAGGAATCTTGTTTCTGCTATTTTACTTACATGGCAATATAAAAACAGCAGAATGCCAGCTTTGGTTTCATTCTCATATTTCAGGCATCACTTTGATTTATCGCGTGAGTCTTCACAATTGTAACTGTTGTGTTTGGATACCATCTCTGCCTGCAGGCTAGTGAGGCACTTCAAAGTAGTTTTGAACAGAAATGCAAGCTTCTTCGACAGAGAGAATCACGCGGAGAGAATACTGAAAAAACTCGTGCAGCAGCCAAAGATCTACATTCAAGAATTACAGTGGCTATTCACAGAATCAATGCAATCTCACAGAAAATAGAAGTTATTAGAGATACCGAACTTCAGCCACAGCTCGAGGAGTTAATTGAGGAGTAAGTTCGATCCAAAGCTTACAATCAATGTTAACCCGATATCTTCCATTTCTGTAGATGCCAAATTTGCTAATAAACAATTATCATAGCCTAATCTCGCTGTTGTTTCCTTTCGATGGTTCCTGTCAGCCCGTCAGCTCATATACTTTTTTCATGTCATTGATGACAGGTTACGGAAGATGTGGGAAACAATGATGGATTGCCACAAGCTGCAGGAGCTCATCATATCGAAATCTCATGCCCCCGGAAGCACAAAATTGAAAATGCAGTCAGATTCACAAAGACAAATCATCATCCAGCTCGGGTACAGACTCAGCTCTCTATCATCCAGCTTCACGAAATGGATCAGCGCCCAGAAAATCTACGTGGAAGCCATCGACAAGTGGCTCTTCAAGTGCGTCTCAGTGCCACAGAAGAAACCTTCCAAGAGGAACAGAAGGATGAGGCCACCATCCATGAGACACTGTGGTCCGCCTATATACATGCTATGCGGTGCCTGGCTGGAAATGATCGACACCCTGCCTTCGAAAGGTGTTGCTGATTCTATCAAGGAACTGGCTGCGGAAGTTGCTCAGTTTCTGCCTCGTCAAGAGAAGAAGCAGGCCAGAGCCAACAGAAATGAGGCTGCAATGGATACGTTGAGAGATCTCGACTTTGCTGTGCCTCGTCTGGACCGTGTTAGGACGAGCTTGGAAGGTTTTCTTGTGAAACTAAACAGCTTTGCAGAATGTTCGCTGAGGATGTTTACTGAATTGCAGAAGGCCACCCAAGATGCCAAGATGAACTATGAACAGTTTTTGTTGCAACGATCACAGTCTCAGGTTATGGTCTGAATTAGAATGCATGTTGTATTATTATTATTTAAACAAAAATAAAGTGTGTTCAAATTTTGGTAACTTTGAAATTTGAATATTAAATCACGAATTTTTAATTTTTCTCAATTGTCTCATCATGTACAAATGTCAAATTTAAATGATGTTCAAAACGGCTTGTATTATTAAAATAAATTTCTTAATTTTCTTATTTCTCTTCTTATTTTGTTGAAATATTGTCATTTTTAATATTATCAAAAGTCATCTATTTGAACATGGATGGTGAGACACTTGAAAAAATTGAAATTTAGTGATTTAAGTAATTTCTGATTTCAAGTCATCCGCGCGAGGAGAGGAGGTGATAAGTGCTAATTGCTAATTTATGGATGAAATTTTATCAATTTCGTAGTATTTAAATTTTTTATTGATAAATGAAGAGAAATGTCAAGTCAGACTTGGTCGAAGGGTAGTAAAAAAAATGAATTTGAATTGATCCTATCTATCCAAAAAGTCTAACGCTATAATCACAATGCTTAGAAACAATTTGTGCTTTATCACTCAACTTGTCCAAAACGACGTCGCACTTCACCTCGGCGGTGATTTCCCACGTCTTAACGGCTCCCACTTTAAACTTAACGGGGGCTTCCACCGTCAACACTAACGGCACTTTCCCGCGGCTCTGCGCATTCCTTAACTTCGTTTTAACGGCATCGCCGAGAACGACATCGGAACCCGCCACCGTCGCCCGCACCACCGTCACATTCTTCCTCGGCTGGTAGAAATCGGGCAAAACGCCGTAGCCTAGCATCACTCCGTCGTAGTAAACATTTACGGAGCTTTCCTTCAAATAGTAGATGCCGACCTTGAGATTAGGGTTCTCGGCTCTGACGGCGACGTCGAATCGCGGTGAGATCGGCGCCGCGGAAGTTAGATTCATTCCGTGTATAGCGACTTTGGTCACGGTGTAACTCGGCGATTGGAATCTGAAGACGAGGTACACCGCTACGGCGGAGACGGCGGTGGCGATGATCAGGAGGAAGAGGAGGCATAAGGTGAAGCAGCAGCATCTGCAGCAGAAGCTCCGGCGTTCTCTACCGCGGCTGAACTTCTCGTATTTTGCGGCGTTCCCCGGCGGCGGAATGTAGAAGATCTGGTCTCTCGGTACCCGGACGACGTAGGTTGCGGGTGGAGGAGCGAGATTCGGAGGCGGAGGCTTCTTAATCTGGTCGGATTCAGCTTGTGGTGGTGCGGTGGTTGAAGGCGGAGGAGGCGGAGAGTCTGCGGCGGCAGCCATTCTTCATAAACTAGCGGCCGAAGAGACGGAAGAAATCGGAAATTGGGAATGAGGAAAGCAGTAAAGATATCTACATATATATATATATATACACGCAGCGTGTAGATTTTTTGAACTTTTAAGTGTGTGTTTTTGATGAGTTGGCATCCGCGTGAAAACAGTTGTTAATTTAGTCCATCTCTTTTTCGATTTAACGCTATTTTGTTGGACTAATTAAAATTATTTCTTTCTTTCATACCAAGATTTTGTTATGAATGGTATCTTTTGGCTGTATATAACAACAAATATTTTTCATAATTTTTGGTGATATTTTAGGTAAATTGAATTTCGGAGAAACGAAGATCTTCAATCTTCTTAACACGGAAAATACACAACGAATACTACAAAATGGTATTCATGTAATTTATGCTAAGAAAAATATAGCCTTAAAAGTGTTTTGCATCTATTTATAACAAGTAGGAATGTTCTATTCGTCTCATTCAAATTAAAACATTCTTTTCAGCAACAAATTTTATGCATTTTAGGATATATGTCGGTATATAAAGTTAAATGAGAATGCAACAAATGAGAATAAAGTAGAGATTTAGATGATCTTTCCATTTTTAAAAAATATCACCATGAAATGAATGAAATCTTTCAAACAAGAAAAATGTATTGTTTGAATAAGGAGGAGATAATAACAAACATGTGATATAGCGTTTTTTAATAAATATTAATGATCACGGACTCGTGTGTTATACTAGTAATATACTATTATATATAGTATGTAGAATATTACTATTTGACTATACAAATATTTTTTCATTTGCAGTATATATTTGGTAGTCTACACAGTATTTAACAATCTCAACTATCAGACCAATTTTTCTTTGTCTCCTAATTAAGTTTTATGACTAATAACAGTTCTAAGTTCTTAACAAAACAAATAAATTGCTTGATATAGAAAAAGTATAGTAGCTTTTTAAACTTAATTTTTACGGTAAACGTAGCAGACTAATCCACCGACTCTATCTTGAGTTATTTTCTGACATTTGTCGTAACTCGTAACTAGTGTATTGTGAGTTAAATATTACTCCTACCTAGGGTGGCGAAACAGGTTACCCACGGGTATCCGCACCCGATAAATCGGGTACCCGTACCCAATTTTAGCCAAATTTATTGTCTCAATACCCGCCCCGCGACATAACGGGATTACCTGATACCCGTGTTGGGTATCCCGTACCCGACCCGAAATCCTAATAAAAAATTTGAAAACCATAATAACCGTCAATGTTCCCTAATTTATGTTATTAATCTCGATGGTAAACGTTGAATATATTGAGAATAAAGTGAGAGATGACACTCTATAGCTAGTTCCGGTGAGTTTTCAATTTTATGTTCGTTGGAATATAATTTTTTTTTAAAAGAACTCTTAGATTATATAAAGTACTTCCACTGTCCGCCTTAGAGGCATTTCATTTTCTTCACCCATTTTGGAAATGTAATAATCTAAATAGTCTTCTCTACTTCATTATCTCTCACTTTATTTTTTCTCCGTTCTAACTATTTATTTTAAAATTTTCAAAATGAGTGCGTATATGGATGTTATTATTTAACTATTTACTTTTTTTTTTCTCCATTTTAACTATTTGAAACACCTCTATTAATATGGAACGAAGGGAGTATTAAGAGATGGAATATGGCTAATACTAATAATAACGGGTATTATCGGGACTAACGGGTATATCCGCCCGGGTAGTGGGTATACCCGCTACCCGCAAAACTCTAAAACACACTACCCGATCTCGTCTCATCTCCCGTTATCGTCAGGTACCGGGTACCCAATACCTGACGGATAACAGGTGGAAATGAAAATTACCCATTACCCGCTACCCATTTTGCCACCCCTGCTCCTACCTAGTGCAACTAAACAATACTACCAATCAATAAATTAATTAATGTACTGATGTAATCATGGACATGTCGTTTATATTTGGACAAATTAAACTTATAATGAAAAAATATATATAATTAAACCAAACAAACACATGTAAAACTTATATCTAGATTGCTAAATTACTTTATTTTGTTGTTGATCATGTCTTCGTTGTCCCGGCCATCCATTTTATTTTCACCATTATATTGTTACTTATAATAATCTTAATTTTATTGAACATGAAAATTACTAATCTGACACATGTAATTTGCACGCCATGCCGGCTCAACCAGTATCTTTTATTCTTTTTTATTAAGGCATAAATGAAATTATGGTTTATTAGTTTAGAGAAAAAAATAAAATTAACAAAAAACACGTAACAATTTTGTATTTGTACTTATAAAACCAAAAACAAGTTATGTTTTTGTTCGACGTCTGAAAATAGATTATTTCGAAGTGACCACCTTTTGTTCTCTACATTAATCCCATTTTAGTTCATCTCTAAATTAATCCCTTTCAATACTTTGATTAATGGCCAATAATATTTTAAAGCATTCACAGTGCAGTCCAATTCTGGTCGTCACCTGACTCAACTATGAGTCGTCACCTGACGCAACTATGAAAGAATAGATCTAGTATTATTTTAAATAATTAAATGACTACCCAGAAATGTAAGAATTGCAAATAAAATTATTAAGAATCTACTTCTCTATCGAATTATACATTACCATTAAATGTCTGTTAACCAAAATTACAACCATCAAATTCATGGATGCAATTACAACAATAATTTGTAGATGATTCTTACACCAAAACAAACCGTGTGAGTAAATAATTCAATTTTATTTATTTTGAAATAAATTACCCCATTTCTAAGTTACAATCAACCAGCGCAGAGCAAAAATGAAAAAGTGCCAGTAAAAAAATATAAGCGTCTGTCTGTAGAAGCGATTGTTCTCTCTGTTGATACGAGCCTTTAGAGTGGCCAACCAAGTTTCTCGAAACAGAATGTAACAATAATTGGTCCTCCTAAATCCCCAAGCAAACACCCTGCAAAAAAATTAATCATAAATACTTAGTACTACTCCACTAATTACTGCTAATCAACTATGGTTATCATCATAAATCATTATGGTGTCATACCAACCCACTGCCCCGTTGAGGGACGAATCAACGTAGCTCCAATGCCAGCTCCGATAGAAGCAAAAACGAGTGAGGAAACACATCGGACACTGGTACCATAAACCTTCTTTCCAAGTGTCTTAATTTCCTCTGTTGTATCAATTGTTGCATCACTGTCATTCTTGGATTTAGTTATTGTATAAAGAAATCCATAGATATTGATGCCAACTTGAACAGCCCATGAAGCTACAACTCCGAGGAGATGTCCTGTTAATACAAAGATCGGTATTAGCACAATCGAGAAAAAATGATTAGTACCAGGTTTCACCAATGAAAGCTTATGCAAGAATCCAAGGTTTAGACATGGGACCTCTGAGGGTGGTTCTGCTAACACAAAAACAGAATGTACAAGTTGGCATTTTCCTTGCTGCCTTCCGAATTGCGGATTTGGGAACATCTGCGGTGGTTGATATGTAATGTGAGGCATTTAGAGAACGTGTGAATAATGGGTATAAAAAAATTACTACTAACATATAAAGATTGTATATATTACCCTTCAGAAGTTTCCATGCTATGCGTTGTGAAGCGAAATGAACAGCAAGTCTTTCAAGGATACGCCTTGTGGTAACCACACTCGTCTGAACATGGACAGCAAGACAAAAGGTTAGTTTAACCTAAAACACTCAACCAATTTTATGATATTATTCTGGTGCTTGAAGCCAAAAATGTAGTTTTGGTGAAGAACAAGACTTAATGTATAGTTCTCAATTCTCATCAATATTCAGTTACGGCATACTACTAGACTGGAAAATTATACCCAGTTTTACACTAATATCAAGTAAAGAATATTACCTCACGGGCTATTTGTATCACTGATTTCTTAAATGGCTCAACCAAATCTACATGATGCTCTTCTGGATTCTCAACTAGAAAATCTTCCTCATCATCCTCTCTAGGTGGACGGGGTTCCAAAAGAGGCAAATAGAATAACATAAAAGACCTCAATGATGTCAGGCCAAAATTTTTCCAATGAAATGCTGAGAAGAGTGGTTTCAACTGGATATCATACTGCTTGAAACTATCTCTTACTTCATTCCCGTAAGTATTCCAAGTGGAAAAACTTTTACTGCTCTTCACACCAACAGATGCATCAACATAGCCAACTTGCCCGCTCTGCATAACAGAACTGAAATCTTCATCTAGGACTGCACCAGCATCACAATAGGTAATGTGCAAAGGGCCATCCCTGAGATAAATCGTGGATACATTAATACTAATAAACCATCAGATCAATCCACAAGCAATATTAAGTAATTGTGATACAAATTTTTTTTTTGACACAAGACTTTTCATAAGCCATGCAGATACTATCCAGACCTTGCATAGCATGGGGACCATCGCGTAAAAGTCCCCCTTGAAAACAATACATTCTAGCAAAGATACAGCAATAATAAAAGACTCCACCTTTTTTTGTTCCGAGATTAATATAAACATAACAATGAAAATTTACATTACTTATGATAATCTCAAACAGCCATGCTTTCTTCAAATCTCATAGTGGGCTTTTACTTAGGATTAACAAAATACATGAATGATCACACAAACTTTGCAATCCTAACTCTTTAAAGAACCAAGCAAGTTTTCTCAAACTGCAGAAATAACCAACAGCTTTATGATAGACTGGTATATGCAAACAGGTGGAAGCAGAAGCCAATGTTTTACTATATCAATCACTAATTTAGTACTACTACAACTAATCAAGCTCCTATTGCATCAGTATCCCTACATCAACACTTGAATTCCACCTAAGCTGGGATAAAAAATGACAACTTTTCCCCAATATAATTACTGGGTTGGATCAAATAAAAGCAGAAACAATAATCATCCATCAAAGTATCAGCAGCTACTGCATTTGTCAAACAAAAATATACTGTATACATTATTAAACACAACATACCCAAACAAAGCTCGATAAGCAAAAGGAGTTGCAATGGCGAGATAAGTGGCGGAGGAGGAGGCCCCCACGAAGCTTCCGGAGAATAGGCCTTTGGAGCTGAAAGCTTGGCTCCCAAAGTTGGAATTTTTCATAAGCGCATCACGAATTGCATTGGTCGCCATTGTTCGGAGCTCCTTATCGCTCAAAAACTCAACTCGACGAAATGTGTTTCTCCCCCAATTTATCAATTTCCTAAATCATAGCAGGGTTCTGATGCTACTTAACTACCAATGATATGATTCTTTGCTTGCAAAACACTAAACCGGTGAAGATCTAAACAGAGGAACGTGCTTTTTCCAAATCTAGCCTGCGAAGATTTACAAAAGGATCCAGACTTATGGGTGATTATTGCCGTCAATAAGCAGAGATGATCATCTAAAATCGGCTGCTCACTCAAACCCTAGCTTCAGTAATAAACTCAGTGCATTGGAAATATAAAAAATTAATAATATTACAAATTTTAAGTTACACTAAAAATAAATAGAAAGACAAAATTAATTGAGAGTAAATCTCGCCTTATTAAAGATTTTAAAAAAACTATCCTAAAATAAAATAAAATAAAATTAAGAGGTGGATCAAAATAGAATTAGTTGTTACTACAAAAGATATAGTACTAGTAATAAAAATACAAATTTTGAAAAGTGAACCAAAGTGTAATTAATTCATAGATACATGCCAAAAGTAGAATATTAGTATTATTGTTAACTCTTTTGAAAAGTTTTTACAAAAATTGTAATAATACACATTTTTTTTATAACATTGTAATTTAATTTTAATTATATACCTGATTAATAAGTAATTTTTTTAACGTATATGACAAAAAAGTGAATTTTGTCATATAGTCCATATAGGTGGCGTTCAGTTGTCATTACTAATTATCATAAGACTATTCATCTATGATTAAATTGTGGGATTATTTTAGTTGGAGGAGGGATGCTATGACTAATTATCATGAGACTATGCATCTAGGATTAAGTTGTAGGGTTCAATCTTATGAACCAAACATAATACGTCTTTAATCATGAGATTTAATCTTGGCAACCGAACACCTAAATAATTACTACTAAATAATCTCAAATAAAATTTAATAACTCTAAAAAAAAAACATATCATTACTATATTTGTTCGTCCACAAGAAATATGTGTATTAAGGGCGTTTTTCCCTCAACGGTCGTCCAGCGACGATTAGCTCGGCATACATGGGGTGATCGGCGGCCTGAGGAGGCTCAGCGATCGCCTGCTTCGGCTCAATGCGCGAGAAGGGTTCCCGTCGAACTTTGCTGAAGACTGAAGTCAGTTTAGGGTTTGTGATCACTTTTGGTGAGAAATATGTAGTAACTTATCATTCATTTATTGGATTAATAAGACAAGTCCCTATTTATAAAGACTAAGAACTATATACCCTGGTCCGACCTCCTACTCATCTTGGGAAAGAACTAACAAATAAATCCTGAAACAGAGCTTATAATTACGCTCAACGCAATCAATAGTTAGTCATAAAAATAATAAAAGTCAATTAATAACAAGGGGTGAACATAACTAATTAACACGCCACATAATTGTGGAGATGATTAGGTGGTCGTGTGTCTCTCTTTGGGCGCGCACTCGCCCTTATCTCCTTCGTCTTGCTGCTCTCACTCTCTTGAGTACTCTCTCCAGCCTTCTCTACTCCCTCCACATTGTTCTCTTCTATATTTTCCATGCTTCATCGTTCTCTTCATCATCTTCTTCGGCTAGTGTGCGTTCCTAGTCTAAGTTGTTTGTTGCTTGCTCGGCAACAACCGTATCACAGATCCACAATTGAACTTTACTCTAATACATGCTCAAATACCATCTCACTTCACTCACATATACTAATATAGATCCCATCTCTACTAATAACGATCAACTAAAAATTATGAAAACATGCGTCACTAAATGTCTAAACATAAATAACGTTTTTTATAGATGGAGTCACGAAAGAAGTGTGATGTAGAACTACAAACAGACATATGTCAATCAGTCAATGAATATGCATGAAGACTAAATTATTAAATTTTGGAAATTTTATGGAGTAAGAATAGTTTAGTAATTTTATCATAACAATTTTTTTCTATAACATATCATTATTAAATTAACTAAATTTCATAAGTCGGAAAAATTTTCCCTTGTTGTATCTTGAACTCTGCGGCTAATTCCTCTCTCCTTTTTATATTCTTCTTTGCTCTAAGATTAATATCAAGTACTTGCAATAAAAAATGATAGTAGTACTACTAGTTTTTATGATTGATTAAATTTATACCCTTATGTTTTGATGTTTAAACAAAAATATTGTAGAGAAAGTTTGACTTAATATATGTGACATAATGCTGAGAGCGAGGATACATGCATAGATCAAAGTGTGTGGATGCATGCACACCCACATGTGCCTTAGTATGCCCAAAAACAGCAAATGAATTTATGCCAATGAATAGTTGCTATAACAGGAAACTTTGTGGAATCAAACATGTGATCCAACTCTTTTGCTTAGGATTCAATGTATCCAACCTAATCTTATTTTAATTTTGATTAATTATATTTTGATAGAGGACTAATAACTTATAATTGGATCTGATCGTAATTGCGAATAAAACAAAAGTAGGATATTAAAACATAATTTCCCCTTATTTGCATCCAAAATATTTGTTGCATTGAGTCAAGTTTTATGGATGTAGATGTGGATGAGGATGAACAGTGTGTGTGTTTGAAATCAGATATCAACTTATGATAGATGTTGAGTCAACAAAATATTTCCTGAAACGTTAAAACACATGATATTTTAGGCTTTGTACATCAACAACCAAACATAATAGAAACAGAGCAAATAAAAACAAACAAACCTACACAACAAAATTAAACTATTATGATAAACTACATATTCATATAATTATAATATCTACATAAACCTAATCAGGATTCAAACATAAATCCTCATTTGCTTTATTACTCCACAACTCCAGCCACTTTTCTGATTGAGGCCGCATCGTCAGTTCGCTAGTACCACATAGACCCATCCTGCTTCGCCATGTTGTCCCTCGGAAAGCCCTCGCCAAAGTCCGCCGACGCACACATGTCGAACGGCGAGCTAAACATCGTCGGGAAACAATCAGCCGACCGGAACAGCCCAGCATTATCGGCTACGTTCACAGTCTCCACCTCCTTGTTATTATTACCTGCATTCAAATTGCTCTCGTAACACGACATAAGCTCGCTGATCATCCTCTGCCCGTCTTCCGGAACCCCAGCTCCAGACAGATCGAAAGAGCCTGGATTTGGAGGAAACGCAGTTGGCAGCTTCATCCCGTTGTTGTTATTGAAGCTCGAGACCCCAAACTCAGGCAGGTGGTTGTGGTTGTCCCTCCATGTTCGACCACGAAACCCGTAGCGAGTGTCGTTGTAGAGTGCCGGTGGTTGATCCACCATCATCGTCGAGCCATTAGCCTCGTTGATCAATTTTCGCTTCTTGGAGAAGTCCAAGTTGATGATGGTTTCATCCTTGATGGGGGGATGAAACAGAGCGAGCGGGTTAGGCTTCTGCTCGTGCACGTCAAAGCTAGACGCCTCAGCCCCTTCCACGTCGTACTCATTGATGGGGAATGGTCCGCTGCCCTCGGAGGAGGACAGGGGCGGGCGGTGGTTGGGGTAGAGTACCCGAGCAATGGCTTCCTCTTGGTTAACAATGGCCAGCCAGGTCGTGCTCTCCTTGGCCGTCATTTTGTCCTGCAAACCCTTGGACTGCCTCACGAGCTTACGGATCTTTGCAATGTCGGGAGACATGTGCTTGATGACCGCGGTCAGGACGCCAACCTTGAACGCCTTCTTCAAGTCGTGAGGCTTCTTGTAAGGCGGAGGGCCGCCCTGGTCCCTCTGCAGGCCTAGCTGATGCCACCACTCCTCATTCCCAGTCGGCCACCACGGAGGCGAAACCCCCTTCTCCAACGGGAATCGCCTCTGTGGAGGGTCGCAGTGCTGCATCAGAGCCGACAGCAGAGACCCGAGGGTGGTGTCCTGAAGCTCCTGCAGCGTGTGAGGAGTCGGACCAATAGCGCTACACCCCTCCTTCTCGCCCGGGATCTTGTTATCCGACAGGTACTTAGCTATCGCAGCTGGCCCGTTGCGATCAAACCTCACCTTCTCCTTCCACCACTCCCTCAGATTGTCGGACGCCCCACTCACGGGCTTGCCATTCTCCGGGATGATCCCATACACGAACCCCTGAGCGTTGCACACTTCCATCATTTTCAACATGTACTTCAAGATCCCATCCTGCGCCCTCGACATCTTCTTCCTCCTCGCCTGCTCCTGCGTATGCGAATGTGAAAGCCGTTGCTTCACACACTCAACACCTTCTTTCCCCTTGCTCATCTCCTTGAGCCGCTTCAGCCGCATCTTGTCCCTCCACATTCTCTTCTCGAGCTCATCCAAATCTATCTCCTCATCGGAGTAGTCATCATCCTCTGCCTCAGCCTCAGACTCCGCAGGCGGCAGGGCACACATATCTGCTCCCTTTACAGGGAGAGATTGGAAGAACTCAATGTCACCAAACCCCATGTCTTCAAACATCATCATCGTTTCAGATTGTGAACTCTAATCTTTGAAAGATTTAAAAAGGAATCACCAAAAAAGGTGTTCCTACCTGCAAACAAGCAAATTATGAACATCACGAAATTTGCAGCTGAGATTGCTAAAATTTATACAGAGACAAAATTGTAACACGTGCAGAGATTACATTTCTGGTTTATTCGATTATACATTTATGCAGAAATTTGGAATACTATTAAACCAAACTACAAAATTTGAGCATATCACAGAAATCACATGAACTTTAACCAAAAAGTTGGAAAAGAAAAAGGAGAGCTTTCAGTTCAAAGTTTTTAAATTCTACTAAAATCTAAAAGCAAAACCGCAGATCTAACAGATTACAGAAAAAGGTAACAATTGCAGAAGAAATATTAAAAAAACGTGAAAGCTGTGAAACAAATTGAAGCATCAAAAAGCTAAGAATCATCTGAAATTTGAATCAAAACGCTTTACATACAAATTGCGATATCAATTTCTCCAAAAAATCGGATCCATACGCTGTTCACAAAGTCAGGGAAGAAAGAAGAAACCTTAATATTTATGAAACTGAAAACCCCCAATTTTGTAATTGAAAATATTACTAGTGGAGCACTGAAGAAGAAAAACTCAGCACGCAACCCACCCCTAATTCCGCACGTTTTCAAAATAAATTACTATTATAAACATCAAATCGATCAAAGACACAAACTTTTCAACCCAAAATGAAGGAAGAAAATAATTAGAATTAGAAGCGTGGAAGAAATGAAGCAAGAAGGAAAGAAGAAGCAGCAGTAGATAGTTACTCTTTTCTGTGTAGCTGAGAGAATTCCTGTGAAGGAGAAAAAGAGGTCCAATCCCCTTTTCTCCTTGGCGCAGAAAACAATTGACCCTGTGTAGAAAATGAGGAGAGAGGGATGAAGAGATTTATGGGAGGATGGGAGTGTTATTTATAATGACAATTATTGGAGTGGTGCTTCGTAAATCGGATTGTCGTTTCGTGAAGCAGAGCCGTGTAAGAAAATTTAATACAACGTGTGTGTGAGAGAGAGATAGGGCTTTGTTAGATTCACAACAGGAGTTTGGCTATTAATCAACGTTTTATTTCCCTAATTGGACCCTAGATATATTATTTAATAATCACCTGAAATTGACATATAATGTTGTTTATTAGTACATTGAAAAAAACAAATTATTTACTGTTCAGAGCAATATTTCCTAATTGTATTAATTTCTAGTTCTCTTCTAATAATTATTTTAAATTTTAATTTATTTTCTTAGTAAATGAGAGTTTGGCTATTAATCGACCTTTTATTTCACTGAAAATTGATATATAATGTTGTTTTCATGGCCGGACGCGAAATAAATATGAGTAGGGCCTAAATTTTCAAAATTTTATGTAAAATTAAATTTTCATGTAATTCAAATTATTATTAGAGGCTTTTATATATCAATATGCTCAAAATATTTTATAATAGAAAAATATTGAAAAATTAGGTTCATTAACCATCTCCAAGGGTATACTAAAAACTAAAATAGGATGGGTATTTAGCTCCAATAGTACTCAAAAATCATTCCTATTTTTGGTTTTTGAGAAAAAAATACCTATCTTTAGGTTTACACTAAACCAATACCTAAAAGTTTTTCAAATTTTGTGAGTAAAAAAAGTATAATATAGAGAATATTCTTTTAAGTTTGAATTTAGTGTAAATGGTTGGAGTAAAATCAATATTTAGTGTGAAATTTACATTAAAATGAGTTTGAGTTTAGTGGAATGGTTGGAGATGCTCTTAGGAGCTAAAGCCCTTCCTCCTTTACATGTGGGTCCGCCAGTGGTTGTTTTTATTATTAAAAATAAGTCATTTGCTGATTTACTGATATTTTTTAGTACTATTTTTGTAGTCTTTGGAATACTATATTTGATTATCTTCGACGGATGATTTTATTTCAGTTATAAAATATATGAATATATGTAAGTATGAAAAACTTCACATGTATAGAATTAGCATATTGTGTATCGATTTCAACAAATCGCGGTAATAAACTTTTTCTGACGTTTGGTTTCGTGAGAAATACGCAAATTCGAACTTTATAACCAATTTTCACCAGCAGATTGATGTGACGATAAATGCGGAAAAATTAGGTGAATCTTGAGCTAAAATTGAAGAAATGGCCGAGGTAGTTAGAATCCAAGCATAAAAGAAATGAGGCTTTTTATTATTTCTAATATTTAATTCAAAATTTTTAATTTGTTAGACGCACAACACAAGTTTAGCTTTTAATCAATGTTTTATTTCCCTAAATGGACCCTAGATATATTATTTAATACTCACTTAAAATTGGCATATACTGTTGTTTATTAGTACATTAAAAAACCAAAATATTTATTGTTCAGAGCAATATTGCCTAATTGTATTAATTTATAGCTTTCTAATAATTATTTGAAATTTTAATTCATTTTCTTAGTAAATGAGAGTTTGGCTATTAATCGACCTTTTATTTCTCTAAATGGACCCTGGATATTGTTTATTACTAATATTCACTAAAAATTGACATATAATGTTGTTTGTATCATTAAAAATAAGTCATTTGCTGATTTAATGATATTTTTTTAGTACTATTTTTGTAGTCTTTGGAATATATTTTACTATATTTTGTTGATGATTATATTTCAGTTATAAAATATATGAAAATCTGTAAGTACGAAAAATTCCACATGTATAGAATTAGTAGATTGCGTATCAATTTCAGCGAGTCGTGGTAATAAACTTTTTTTGACGTTTGACTTCGTGAGAAATACGCAAACTCGAACTTTATAACCAATTTTCACCAGCAGATTGATGTGACGATAAATGCAGAAAAATTAGGTGAATCTTGAGCTAAAGTTGAAGAAATGGCCGAGGTAGTTAGAGTCCAAGCATAAAAGAAATGAGGCTTATTATTATTTCTAATATTTCATTCAAAAATTTTAATTTGTTAGATGCACAACAGGAGTTTATCTTTTAATCAATGTTTTATTTCCCTAAATGGACCATAGACATATTATTTAATATTCACCTAAAATTGAAATATAATGTTGTTTATTAATTAGTACATTAAAAAACCAAATTATTTACTGTTCAGAGCAATATTTCTTAATTGTATTAATTTCTAGCTTTCTAATAATTATTTGAAATTTTAATTCATTTTCTTAGTAAATGAGAGTTTGGCTATATTAATCGACCTTTTATTTCTCTAAATGGACCCTGGATATTGTTTATTACAGTATTCACTGAAAATTGATATATAATGTTGTTTTTATCATTAAAAATGAGTCATTTGCTGATTTATTGATATTTTTTAGTACTATTTTTATAGTCTTTGAAATACTATATTTGATTCTCTTTTGTTGAAGATTATATTTTAGCTATAAAATATATGGAAATTTGTAAGTATGAAAAACTCCACATGTATAGAATTAGCCGATTGCGTAACGATTTCAACAAATCGTGCATGGCAATAAACTTTTTCTGACGTTTGGTTTCGTGAGAAATACGCAAACTCGAATCTTATAATCAATTTTCACCAGCAGATTGATGTGACAATAAATGCGGAAAATTTAGGTGAATGTTGAGCTAAAGTTAAAGAAATAGCCGAGGTAGTTAGAATCCAAGCATAAAAGAAACGAGGCTTATTATTATTTCTAATTTCTAATTCAAAATCTTAATTTTTTAGATTCACATGAATTTAGCTTTTAATCAATGTTTTATTTCCCTAAATGGACCCTGGATATTGTTTATTATCATAAAAAATAAGTCATTTGTTGATTTACTGATACTTTTTAGTCGTCTTTGGAATACTATATTTGATTATCTTATGTTGATTATATTTCAATTATAAAATAAATATATAAAAAGGAATGTGATCAAATGAAAACTCTAAATATTGTACAAACTCAAAACTATGATCTGGACCATTGAAAAATGTCAACAGATCACAAAAAAACATCAACAAGAAAAATGTCAACAGAATATCAACGGTAGTCAATGATTGATGTTGTGTTGATATTTTGTTGATACTGTGTGACATTAAAATCTTGAAATTTTACACTGTGTTGATATTGTATTGAAACTGTGTTGAAGTTGTGTTAAAAAGTTTTGAGTTTGTACAATATATAAGTTTGCATTTTATCACTACCTTATATGAAAATATGTAAGTACGAAAAATTCCAGATGTATAGAATTAGTAGATTTGCATATCAATTCGAGTGACTCGTGGTAATAAACTTTTTCTGACATTTGGTTTCGTAAGAAATACGCAAACTCGAACTTTATAACCAATTTTCACCAGCAGATTGATGTGACGATAAATGCGAAAAAATTAGGTGAATATCGAGCTAAAGTTGAAGAAATGTCAGAGGCAGTTAGAATCCAAGCATAAAACAAATGTGGCTTATTATTATTTCTAATATTTAATTTAAAATCTTAATTTTTTAGATTCACAATCGGAGTTTAGCTTTTAATAAATGTTTTATTTCCCTAAATGGACCCTGGATATTGTTTATTATCATAAAAAATAAGTCATTTGTTGATTTACTGATGCTTTTTAGTAGTCTTTGAAATACTATATTTGATTATTTTCTGTTGATTATATTTTAATTATAAAATATATATGTGAAAATATGTAAGAACGAAAAATTCCACATGTATAGAATTAGTAGATTGTGTATCAATGTTTTATTTCCCTAAATGGACCCTATATATATTGTCTAATATTCACAAATTGGCATATAATGATGTTTATTACATTAAAAAATGAATCATCTGTTTACCATCGTAAGATTTAAAAAGTTATACGTACTGTATTTATTAGATTAAGTTGTGAAATTAATGTAAAGACAAAATAAAATTAAAATAATGAATTTTGCTAAAAGATAAAATAACTCATCTAGCTCGAGACATGTAAAATTAGAAATGTAACATAATTAGCCGAGGATGGAGAGAATAGCTTTCAAATTAAACATGATAAACAACATAAACTTTTCAGGTGGGCAGATAAAATTTGAATAATTTTTTAGGGATGAGGATTGATCGATATTCTCTAATGTATATATATTTTTTTATCTGCTTCTATTTTTGTTTGTTTTTTTACTAGATTTTAAATAGAACGTACTAGAGTATCATCTTTTGTTGATGTTTATATTTTAATTTTATAATATACGAAAAACTTCACATTTATAGAATTAACAGAATATTAGATCAATGATTGCAAACTTTTTGTGGCCATTCATTTTTTCTTACTTTCAGGTTTGTGAGGAATACACGAACTCAAACTTTATGATTAATTTTCACTTGCAGAATGATGTGACTATAGATGTAGAAAATTTAGGTGGATCTAGAGCGAAAGTTAAAGAAATAGCAAAGGTACTTAGAATCTAAACATAGAAGAAATGGGATCGAATCTTCTTTATCTTCCTAAGTACTAATTAATTTGAAGTTTTAATTTGTTTTGAAAAAATAATAAATGCATTTTTTTTGTAATCATTTAAAAAAAAATACTAATATCTTATTAGAAAAGACAAAAACTTCTAATTCATATAGACTGGGCAAATAAAACAACTCAAAAAAACGGTACACTATTTGGTAGATGAAAATTAGTTGATATTCTCTAATGTGTCTTTTTATTTGCTTCTGTTTTTTTTAAAAAAAATTTGTACTGATTTAGATAGAATACATATTTTAGAGTAAAGGCCAAAATTGGTCCTGAACATATGGTCATTTTACGTTTTTGTTCCTAAACATTATCTTTTGGATTTTTTGGTCCTGCACATGTAGAAATTTGATCATTTTGGTCCTCCGTCAATATTTCCGTAAGAAACTAACGGTCAACGGGTTTAATCCTGATTTTGACCAAAATTAATATTTTAATTCTGATTTTTTACTCCTTAATTAATTCACTAACTATTATTATAAATATTTTAAAATTAGAAAATTAGAATTTAAAATAGTATTTTTTACTCCGCCGAGCAGATCTGTTCTGCCGCCGTCGGCGGCGGCGGCTACTGATCAACCAACTCGGCAGTGAAATAGATATATAAATTCTGAAATATCTTCATCATCAAGCTTCAAGAAACAAAATCCGAAATTCGTGCATACTAGGGAAAGATCGAGAAAGAAAGAAATCAAATTCAAGCCTGGGAACTGTAATGGCACATCCAAACCCAATAAACAAATAATTATTCTTGAGATTATTTGTAACAGTCCGGCATTTCTAGGGTATAATAAATGCGGCGACGGTTAACTAAGCGAACTTAAAGGCAACAAGAATGTGCCTAGACTAGGGTTTCATTTAAAGAGATTTGACCAAGTGTTTAATGAAGTATCAAGATAGTAAGTCAACGGCTTAAATACGAAAAATCAAGGTTTAATAGATTCATAGGCTAAGCTCAAAAGTCAAAGGTTTAATGTAGTTCCAACAAAACGCAGTAATTCACCATATTCTAATTCGAAGAACTAAGTTCAAACCGACCAAAGGTAATAAGTTTCAAAATATTCAGCGGAAGCATTCCAAGAGAAAGCGAAGCCATGTATGAGGACACGACTACACTCAAAATCCCAACCATCCATATTATTTGAATCAACCATCTCAACACCACCGACCGCCCATCGCAGCTCAACTCCGCACATAGGGAAAACACATGCAGGGCTGAGTATTTTAATCATACTCAGTGGACTCATGCCAAAACATTTTATAGTTATGCCACCCTTACCATAGTGAACTCGAGGTTTTGCATTTATTTAAAGATAAGCATCGAGTATCACAAAATATTTCATGGACTGGCCAGTCAAATAATACCTCCCATTTTCTCATCAATCAACAATTCATATGGTGCGACGAAGTGTGGCCACACTTTCGCCCACGAGATCGGCCGACTAGCAAGGACGGCTCCCGATCTCCAGTGTACACTAGCCTGATAGGGTTTGCGGCCCTACTCGACCCGAATTCGTTTTTATAGCCCTTTAGCCTAATGGAGCGTACTCACAATCTAGGCATCAGGCACACACAATATCCAAAATAATCATAGGCATGGCATAACAGTTTAATCCACCATTATTTCTCCAATATCATAAATTCGCAACATAGAAGAGTTTAAGAATAAAGCCCACCTCGATTTCCTTCGAGTTCAAAAACGAACTTCTTCTTGTTATCACACCGGGAACGCGAACTATCACCTTTAGTTCATATATTTCAAATAAGTCTCAATCATGGATCAAAATCATGCATGTTCTCACGTTTCCCTTTCCCATCGATTATTTTCAATATCACCATTCAAAATTAAAGTACGATTATCATATCGTTTTTATTCACACAACAACTCTAGATTTAACATCAAATCGTGTCACGCATGAGTGTTTCCCACACACAACACACGGTTACACACGTACACGCCTACCGAGGCGTGCACACACACACACACGGTCACACACCCACACATGCATCCAAATTCATCGATTAATTTCCCCCTTCGCTCGATCTAAATGCATGTGGACTCAAGAACACCGATTGATCGGTAGAAGAAGAGAAGATCAAAATAAAAGTACATTTTTCACAAGAACAATCGGTATAATACAAGTAGAATCTTGATTCTTCAACAAAATCTTGAATTGCAGCTTCAATTCTTCTCCAAAAGATGAAGAATTAATGGATAAAGTAGAAGAAAAATTTGAAAGAGTAGGAAAGAGATAGAGATCGAAATTTGGGAGTGGGGGGCGTGATTTGTGATGTGCTAGGGTTAGGTTCTCACTCTTATTTATAGAGTGCAAAATATAATATCTTTAATTAAATAAATTAAAGATTTGGAGAGATTTGAGGGGAAGTGGCGTTAAAACCGTTGAGGGAAAGGAGGATTTCGAATTTCTTAGGCTATTTAATTAGCCTATGATTTAATTTGAATATTTTACGGAGTAGAATAAAATATCACGGAGCAAGAAAATAATAATAATCTCCCCAAAAATATGGTAGTAGGCGTGATTTTCAAATTCCTACTCCAAGGAATTAATTAAAATCCTAATTTAATTAGGATATGGTAAGATCTTCTTAGATTTGACAAGATATGCTGGGATATTTGAATTTATTTATGGAAGATAATAAACAATGGATCAAATAATATAACAATAAAATCCATTCTCCCATAAGGTAGAAGATTTCGAAAATCACCCTTGGATTTAATTCGGATAATTATCCCAAACAATAAATAAGGAATATTCGGACTTTGGAATTAATTCGGATAATTATCCCAAACAATAATTAAATCCAAGAAAAATAGGATTATTTCCAACAAATAGGAGGGGGTCGAAAATTCCACATGATTAAATAATGCTCCTATTAAATTCTCACTCATCCCTTAGGAAAATAATTTACCACAATTATTCTTTCTCCCCACATTAAAATATCCACATATTCGAATTCACCTCCATTCCACATTTTCCAACGACTTTGACCATTCCACGGCCACGTCATATTTTCCACCATGTTGACTATTCAATAGCCACGTCACATATTCAACAAGTTTGACTATTCAACTCAAACTCAATTCCAAATCGCAATTAGGTCACAACGAATATTGCAATAAATCACTCATCATTTAATTCACATATGTCATAGCATTAAAAGCATTAAATGCAAAAATTTTCACGTCACAAAAATTAGGGTTCGAAAAAGCGGGATGTTACATTATTTACTCGCAAGCACTGTTAAATTGTGAGCAGAGAATCTCGATAGTATCAAGAATTGTAAAAAACTAAAGATAGGATTTTTAAGTGGGTATTCGAAAAGTAAAAAAGAAAATCTGGGAATGGAAAATCCTATTATTGGATTCATGTTGGAGAAGCTCGCATCGGAGAAGAAATCGGCGGCGGAGGGAGGTTTATCGGCGTCGGAGATAGGCGGATGCGGCCGCACAATCACCAGGTCGTCAAATGCCCTCGCTGCGACTCGCTTAACACCAAATTCTGCTACTACAACAACTACAACCTCTCGCAGCCACACCACTTCTGCAAGAGCTGCTGCCGCTACTGGACCAAAGGCGGCGTCCTCCGCAGTGTCCCCGTCGGCGGCGGCTCCCACAAAACCAAGCGCTCCAAGCCTAAAACCAATGCCGCCGCCGCCGACGAAGACGCAGAGGAAAAATCCACCGCGCAGAGCTCCAGCCTCACCACCTCCGCCGCCGCAGTCGCAACCGCAACCGCTCCTCCTATATCCTCCGCCGCGGAACCGATCCACACCACGCCGGATTCCGCCGTGATTTACAATTTCGCCGACGTGAGCTTCTCCAACGTGAATCCAATCGCAAACCCTAGCCTCGATCAGCAGCCGCCGCCGGCGGCGGAGTAAAAAATATTTTAAATTCTAATTTTCTAATTTTAAAAGAATATTTATAATAATAGTTAGTGAATTAATTAAGGAGTAAAAAATTAGAATTAAAATGTTAATTTTGGTCAAAATCGGGATTAAACTCGTTGACCGTTAGTTTCTAGCGGAAACGTTGACGGAGGATCAAAATGATCAAATTTCCATATGTGCGGGACCAAAAAATCCAAAAGATAATGTTTAGGACCAAAAACATAAAATGACCATATGTACAGGACCAATTTTGGTCTTTACTCCATATTTTATTATCTTATGTTAGATGTTTATATTTCAATTATAAAATATTTGGTAAGACATTTTTTATAACGTTCGGGCTTCATGAGAAATATGCAAATTCAAACTTTATGATCAATTTTCGCATGCAGAATGATGTGGCCATAGTTGTGGAAGAATTAGGTGAATCTTGAGCGAAAATTAAAGAAATAGCCAATATAGTTCGAATCTAAACATGGAAGAATGGAGTCGAATCTTCTCATCTTTACAATGATTAACTAAAAATTATAATTTATTATTTTTAGTAAATGAGAGTTTAGCTATTAATCGACGTTTTATTTCCCTAAATGGAGTAATGGACCCCGGATATTGTTTAATAGTACTAGTATTTACTAAAAATTGACATATGATATTGTCTGTTTCAATAAAAAAAACAAGTCAATTACTGTTCACAAACACAGGAGACTGAGTGTAGTAATTTCTTGCTTTATACTATAATGTATAACTCTATTCCTAACCACCATTCTACTCATTATACTCCTTCGATCATAATTTAATTGACACGTTTGTTTTAGACATGAGGATTAAAATAAAATATTATTATAAGTTCATTTGAGAAAAATAAACTAGGAGAAACGATAAAATTACTAAATAAAGATATTCAAAATAATTTTTTTTCCCAAAGAAAAAAATTATAAAAAATTCATATTTTTCTTTTATAATCATTTTTTTTGACGTGTGGCTTCATGAAAACTAAGTAAGCTCGAACTTTATGACAAATTTTCACATGCAAAATGATGTGGCGATATAATAGATTTGGAAGAATTAGGTGAACCTTGAAAGAAAATTAAAGAAATAACAAAGGTGGTTAGAATATGAACATCGGATAAATGAGGTCGAATCTTATACCTTTATATAAATTAATTCAAAAGTTTAATTTGTTTTCTTAGTAAATAATAGTTTGGCTATTAATCGACGTTTTATTTCCCTAAATCCCTATATATTGTTTAATACTATTCACTAAAAATTGACATATAGCTAGTGTTGTCTGTTTCAATAATAAACAAGTCAGTTACTGTTCACTACAATATTTCATGAGATGAGAGTATTAATTTCTAGATTTACATACTGTATAACCCCATTCTTAACCACGAATCCACTCGTTATACTCCTTCGATTCTAATTTAATTGACACATATGTTTTAGAAATGAGAATTGAGTTATAATGTTTAAATAAGTTCAGTTCAGAAACATAAACTAGGAGAAAAAATAACATTAGTAAATAAGGATATTCAAAGAATTATTATTTCCAAAATAATATGCATGTATATTTTTCTTTTATAATAATTTTTAAAACATATAGTATATACTATCGTTTTAATTAGTTAAGATGGATGGCAAAAACATCTAAATTCATAGATTGGGCAAGTAATAGTACAACTTCAAAAAATTGAGCAGTCTTTGGTGAATAAAAATTGGCTGATATTCTCTTTGTATTATTCATTTACTTCTATTTCTTTTTTACTGATTT
Organism: Salvia hispanica; assembly: GCF_023119035.1. NCBI lineage: Eukaryota > Viridiplantae > Streptophyta > Magnoliopsida > Lamiales > Lamiaceae > Salvia > Salvia hispanica. The sequence goes on along the minus strand of NC_062967.1, from coordinate 11,607,507 downwards.
CGAATAAAATATATATTTTATTATCTTTTGTTGATGGTTATATTTCTATTTTAAAATATATGATTTGTCAATTTCTGCAAATCGTGGCAAGATATTTTTTTCCAATGTTAGGCTTCGTGCGAAATACGCATGCTCAAACTCTATGACCAATTTTCGCATGCAGGTTGATGTGACAACAGATGTGGAAGAATTAGGTGAATCTTGTTAGAAAATTAAAAATACATCAAAGGTAATTAGAATATAAACATGCTAGAAATGCGGTCGAATCTTATTGTCTAAATCTAAATTAATTCGAAATATTAGTTCGTTCTCTTTGTAAATGAGAGTTTGGCTATTAATCGACGATTTTATTTCCCTAAATGAACCTTAGATGGGTTAATACTAGTATTCACTAAAAATTGACATATAAATCAAGTATTGATCACACGTTAGTTCAAGACATGGAAATTAAATAATATAATGTTTTTATAAATTCAGTTGAGCAAAAAAAAACTAGGATAATTTTTTTTATAAATAAAGATATTCAAAAGAATGACTTTTTCCAAAAGAAAAATGAAAAATATATATATTTCTTTTATAATAGTAATTTTTTAAAGCATACTATCTTTTTAATAAAACATGACAAATACTTCGCAAAAACTTCTAAATTCATAGATGGGCAAAAAAACAACTAAGAAACTGAATAGTCTTTGGTAGATGAAAATAGGTCGGTATCTGTAATGTGTATTATTCATTTGATTCTATTTTTTTTAAATAAATTGTAAAGATTTAGATAGAACACAAATTTTATTATTTTATGTTGATGTTTATTTTAATTTTAAAATATATTGCAAGACATTTTTACTGACGTTTGGCTTCGTGAGAAATACGCTAACTCGGACTTTATGACCAATTTTTGTATGCAGGTTGATGTGACGATAGATGTGGAAAAATTAGGTGAATCTTGAGCTAAAATCCAAGAGTTACATGGGAGAAACGAGGTCGAATCTTCTTATAATTTATTTTAATATTTAATTAAAATTTTAATTTGTTTTCATCGTAAATGAGAGTTGTCTCCACCATCCTTCTTATGGTAGATTGGAAGAATGAGACGAACCAACATGGAAGAATTGTCTCCACCATCCATGTAGTGATTTAGATAGAACATATATTTTATTATCTTTTGTTTGAGTTTTGATTTCAATTTGAAATATATGATGTGTAAATTTTCAATAAATTGTGGCAAGACATTTGTTCTGACGTTCGGTTTCGCGATAAATACGCAAACTTGAATGTTATAACTAATTTTCACCAACAGATTGATTGTGACGATTGATGTAGAAAAATTAGGTGAATCTTGAGCGAAAGTTAAAGAAATAGTTGAAGTTGTTAAAATTTAAACATAGAATAAAAGAAATCGAATCTTCTTCTTATTATTATTATTTCAAATATTAATTCAAAATTTTAAAGCTGAATGTTTTTTTTTAAGAGAAAATAAATCATTTAACTTAGAATATTCAATAAAAACGTGGCTCAATTAATTGGGATGGAAAGTAAAGCATGACTTATTAAATAGGAGTACTACATTTACTTTGAAATTCTAGTAGTAGTATTTTTTAAAGCGTGACTTTTCAATTACTGGAGGAATTACATACTGTACTTTTTAAGGCGCGTTTTTGAATGATGGCAAAAACTTCAAAATTCATAGACCGGACAAACTCAAAAAACTGGAATAGTCTTTGGTGGATGAAAATGGGCTATAATCTCTAATGTTTATTGTTCATTTGCTTATACGGAGTAATATTTATTTATACTAATTTAATTAGATCGAACACATTTTATTTTCTTTTGTTGATGTTTATATTTATATCTTAAAATACGTAAAATTATGAAAAACTTCACTTTATGTTAATTAATAGATTACATGTCAATTTTAGCATATTATGGCCAGACATTTTTTCGACGTTCGGCTTCGTAAGAAATACGCAAACTCAAACTTGATGACTAATTTTCACCAGCAGATAGATGTGACGATAGATGTAGAAAAATTAGGCGAATCTTGAGCGAAAGCTAAAGAAATAGCCGAGGTAGTTAGAATCTAAATGTGAAAAAATGAGGTTGAATAAATTGAAATTTCAATTTGTTTTCCAAGCTTCGGCTTCGTGAGAAACACTCAAACTCAAACTTTATGACCAATTTTCATAAGGTGTGACGATCAATGTGGAAGAATAGGTAAATATCGAGCTAAAGTTAAAAAAATAGCCGAGGCAATAAGAATCTTAACATGAAAGAAACAAGGTCGAATATTCATATTACTCTTTCAAATTAAAAATTTTAATCTTTGTTCTCTCCATAAATCTTGTGGCGCTGAATTAGATGAACCTTGATTAAAAGTTAAAGAAATAGCGTTGATGGTTAGGCCCTAGATATGAAAGAGATGAAATCAAATCTCCTTATTTTTCTTTCTAATAATGACTTCAACATTTTAGTTTATTTTTTCGTAACTAAGAGTTGGCCTCCACACCGCTTTTAGCGGTAGATGTGAAACAATTAGATGAACGTAGAGATTTAAAATATTATGTTTAATGAGAAAAATAATACAAAAAGAAAAATAAATTTGAAGGAAGGCAAAAATAAATTTTGAAGGGGGGCAAATTAAACAGCTAAAAACAATTGAAAAGTTCCTGGTGGATGAGAATTGGCCTATATTTTCTAGTATTTATTGTTCATTTGCTTATATTAGTATTTATTTTTTATTGATTTTAGATCGAACACATATTTTATTATCTGCTGCTGATGTTTATATTTCTCTCTTAAAATACATGAAAATTTGCAAGTATGACAATTCCACATCTATAGAATTAATAGATTACACGTCAATTTTAGTAAATTGTGGCCAAATAATTTTTTTGATGTTCGGCTTCGTAAGAAATACGCAAACTCGAACTTGATGACCATTTTTCCACCAGCAAATTGACGTGCCGATAGATGTAGAAAAATTAGGTGAATCTTGAACGAATGTTAAAGAAATAGCAGAGACAGATTATAATCTAAGCATGGAAGAAACGAGGTCAGGATCTTCTTATTATTTTCTTCTAATATTTAATTTGTTTTCATTGTAAATGAGAGTTGTCTCCACCATCCTTCTAATGGTAGATGTGGAAGAATGAGATGGACCTCGAGTAAAAGTTAAAGAAATAGCCGCGGCTGAGCTTCGACAGCCGAGGACACGGTGGAGGCGGGTGGGAGCATGGCGGTCACACGGTGGAGCCACGACGGTTCAATCCGATTCTTTTTGTTTTTTCTTAATTTATTTCTATAAATTAAATCTCTTCCTCATTTTTTACTTCACATATCCACAATACAAGTCCACAATTTATTTTTGTACAATTAATTTTGTTCTTGTCCAATTAAAATATACCAACAATTTAAAAAAATGTGAGGCGTGTCTAGACAAATATTATGTGGCTGAGGCATGACTGTGATAACTAGGCGAACAAGTTTTTTTTGTGTAGGAGGCGTGGTTGCTCCACTATTGTGGACACCCTTAGTTTTACTTTGCAGACCTTTTTCGTAATTTGTACTCTTCTTCTCCACCCTTTTCTTCTGAGTTATTTTTTCTCCTCCGTCGAGCACCCATGCCATCACCGCCACTAACAACCACTTATCTGTCTTTTGCCCCAATTTTATATCAAAATCACAAATCCCTAAATTTCTACATCCATTTTGCTTGTGCAGGCAGTGCCTCAAAAGACGATGCCAGCCACTGTCGTCGCCATTTGCATGACTGATCTAGACGGGAGGGGCACTAGACGAAGCAGAGGTTGGGTGACGATGGAGAAGATATCGACGTTGTTTTGAGAGAGCAACAGAGTAAGAAATGAAAATAGATTAAAAATATATTGAAGTGGTTAGACCGGTTTCTGGTTGAACCGCCCAATTCTTCCGGTTCAAAACGATCGGAATGTCAACTGGTTTTATATGGTGAATCGGATCAGATAGGTCTCCGGTTCGTGGCCGAATTAGCATGTCCGGTCCGGATGAACCTTGAGTGAAGGTTTAATAAATTCAAAGTTTAATTTGTCACCATCCTTGTGGAGGTAGACGTGGAAGAATGACACGGACCTTTAGTGAAAACTTAAAGAAATATTTGAGGTAGTTAGACTCTAGATATGGAAGAGATGAAATTGAATCTTCTTATTATCCTTTATAATAATAAATTCAAATTTTTAATTTGTTTTATCTTCGTAATTCTGAGTTTCCTCCACCATTCTTTTCGACTGTAGACGTTGAAGAATTAGATTAACCTTGAGTGAAAGTTAAAGAATAGCATTGATAGTTAGACTCTAAATATGGAAAAGATGAAGTGGAATCTTTCTTATTATTGAAACTGAAAATACCTGGTAAAAAATTAACACAAAATAAAATTAATATTATGCATTAAAGTTCATAAGTATTGTTGTTATTATATTAAGGCCTATGTATTATTATGTGAATTAGAATAAATATCAGTTAACAATATAATATTTTCATTTTAGAGCTAATGATAACATCACATCATATCATATGTACAACAATCAAATACAAAAAAAGAAGAAGAAGAAAATAGATAAAAAAAATATAAGATGTGTAGATATGCCCAGTCAAATGTATATACCAAACTTCGAATGCAATTATTGAATTTAGTAGATTTCAATAATCTTCTCACTAAAGCAATTATACAACTCTGTCCATAAAAAAACTACAACCACAGCTAAAACAATTATGGCAAACAAAAATATGCATTTATATACCATATTAATAACATAGTAATGATTATTGTAAATTTAATTTAGAGCTTCTGAGTTGGGGTATAAATTAAGAGTGATGATAAATAACCAAATTTTGTACAACCAAAATTAGGTTATATTAATAATTTGATGTATAAATTATATGTTAAAATAATAAATATAGTAAGTGGACAAGTTAAAAAGACTTATTAGCCTTTAACCTTATTTTTTATTTTTATATTTGAATTTTCTTTCTATTATTTTTAAAATTTGAATTAAAGTATACACTTAGTACATTTATGGTTCCAAAAAAGTAAAAAAATTATACACAAATCATAAATATATTACCACTATTGCACTTTCCATGAATTATACATGCATTCATATATTTTAATTAAATACATAAATAAACCTATTTTTTTTTCAAAAATAACTAGTTTTTGGTTTTAAAAAAATTGGTCATATAGATTTATTGATAAATTAATGTGGGTTTTGACTTTTGAGTTTGTTTAGGCGCAAGGGATTGTTTGAAATTTTTTGGGTCCCAAAATTTAAGATGAGAAAGCAACGACCAATTTCTGTAGGAGTACAAGTAATAATGCCGGAGGTATTTTTCTTCACAAAACAGATTATAAGAAAAATACTTGTGTCAATTCCCTCCATTTTCATCATCTTCCATCTCTCCCATTTTCTCTCTCCTCTCTCGCACCTACGCTCTGCTCACTGGCAAGACCTCACAAAGAGCTCATTGCCACCGCCTTCAACCGCTTACTGGTGAGTCCCGCTGAGTAAATTTGTTAGCATCGCAAAAAAATTGATAAAAATTCACTCAACTTTGCCCCAATTTCGTCCTGAACCCTAGACGACTTCATTTTCTGATCGACCTCATGAATTTTTTGTTTCTGTTGTGATATTTCCCATTTGACTGTATTTGCTGACTATGTCAGTCTGTCATTAATCTTCCTGACTGGATATAGTCTATCTCTCATTCCAAAACGTCTAGTTGCTTCGTCTCACTTGTAATTTGGGCTTAACTAAGTAAACGCTTGTTTTTGTTCAGGGCGCCGGATTTAAACATTTTCGCTTATTATCGTTCAATCTGGAGAGCAGTTTCAAACTGTACTGAATTTTGTCATGTATATAAAGCAGGTGAAATATCGGCATTTTTATTTGATTGGTTCCTGATTCCTTTCAGAATATGCTTACTCATTTCTTAGTTTCGTACGTATCTTCATTTCCAGGTTGTAATAGAAGGGTTTAAGAGTTACAGGGAACAGATTTCAACTGAAACATTCAGTCCCAAAGTTAACTGTGTTGGTATATACGTTTTCCTTCTACATATTATGTTCGTAGTTGTTTCATTTCACCCATGAATCTTGTTTGAGGAGTGTTTTATCAGATTAGATAATTTATGTCTTACGCATGTCTGCAGTTGGTGCTAATGGATCTGGTAAATCTAACTTCTTCCACGGTATGCTGATCAGGATTATTTTGTGATGTTATTTTTCTGCTTTTAGTGGTTAATTTTACTGATAAATCTCATTTTATTTACAGCAATTCGCTTTGTGATAAGTGACCTATTCCATAACTTGCGTAATGAAGAAAGACAAGCATTGCTCCATGTATGTTCTGCAGTGAAATATTGGGATACATTACTTATTTCTCTGATCCTATTTATTTACCCCTGAAATTTGAACCAAACACTTTGCTTTTGTGATTATCAGGAAGGTGCAGGCCACCAGGTGTTATCAGCATTTGTGGAGATTGTGTTCGACAACTCAGACAATCGAATACCTGTAAATTTGGATGATACTTTTACTTTTCAACTTTCCCACTTTGTATATTCTATGAACATCAAGTCACATGCTTTTTACATGTACAGTGGAAGTTGCTTCATCTACTCCTATGCATTGTCAGATGATTTGACATATCCACTGTTTAAGAATTTTATCCTGTTAAGTTATGCTCTGGCCAATTGTATCATAATTACCAACACTTGTTAGGCATATAACTTTTATTCCTGTGTGATTTTGCAATACTAAATAGTAAACCAATGTGGTGCTGGTGCTTAGCCTTCTTTATTTAAGCTTGATCTGCAGAAACTGTTAAGCCAGAAATGTAGCAAGAGTTGAATGCATATAAATTTCTCCAGTATTGCAGGTCCAATTAGTGTTTATCATTGTTTACAGTTTACTGACTATTTCCCTCTGTCTTTATATGTTGAAAAGAAAAATAGACAGTGGCAATAAATGGGAATGATTTTTAAGTTAAATAAAAATGATGAAAATAATTGTCAAGCGCACAGTGAATTGATCTTAGCTGCTGGAAAGTAAGGTTGTCTGCGAGATATTCAATACACCATCTGAAAAGCAAGATATTGTCTCAATTATATAACTTCATTAATGTGAAACCTAATATGATATATCCAGCCTTTCTGCTACATACAAATTTGGTGGGTTACTCTGATGTTAAAATTATTGACATGTTGGCCCATTTAGTCGACTATTTGATGAACTAAGAATGCATTTTCCACTGAGCTAATATTACTTCTTCAGTTGTTAGTTTTGACTTGTGGTATAATATTTTGAGAATTCTACTAGTAAATAGTTTAAGACCGACTGTAGTTTTTTTTGCACTTGTGATATATTGAGGCATGTTTGTTGGGTAAATTGTATGCAAAAGTAGCCACAGATTTTTGTAGCTCAACGCTAATGTCAGTGTTATTTTGTGTTTATATTCTGTGCAGAAACATATTCTAACTCCAAACCTGATTGTAGTTACTCTCTTACCGTGTATCTTTGATAGGTTGATAAAGAGGAAGTCCGGCTGAGGAGAACAATAGGTGTCAAGAAAGATGAATATTTCTTGGATGGAAAACATATCACGTATGTATGAACTTGTGTCATGTAGTTTAATGATTTTCTTTATTTGTCTTTAATTTTATCTAGTCTTGATTTTGGTACTTACTACTTGCCTAATTACTCAAAGACTTATTTAAACCCACTTCTTGGCAATTGACAATTGGTGGTCTTTGAGTTTTCAGGAAGACAGAAGTCATGAATCTGCTGGAAAGTGCTGGATTCTCTCGTTCAAATCCTTATTATGTTGTGCAGCAGGGAAAGGTATGTGGAATGTTTTCTTCGTCTCTCCTTATTGTCCTTCCCACTCATCTTTCTGACATATGTTTCTCTTTAGATTGCATCATTAACATTAATGAAGGATTCTGAGCGATTGGATCTGCTGAAGGAAATTGGAGGGACTAGGGTATATGAAGAGCGACGTCGTGAAAGCTTGAAAATCATGCAGGATACTGGCACGTGCCCATGAATTATTTTTTCTACCCATTTTACTTTGGAATCTAACATATGTCTGTTACAGGTAACAAGAGGAAGCAAATTATTCAAGTTGTTCAATACCTGGATGACCGACTTCGTGAGCTTGATGAAGAGAAAGAGGAACTGAAAAAGTATCAGCAGCTTGACCGGCAGAGGAAGTCCCTGGAGTACACTATTTATGACAAAGAACTCCATGATGCGAAACAGCAATTGGCGAAGGTATAATACTTATACTTGAACCTGTTTTCTTATTTGGTCTTTTTGTTTGATGATTCTTTTGTTGGGAATATTTAATTTGCAAGTTATAATCACTTCTGCGTCAAGTATCACTAAAGTTATTTCATTATTTGATAATATATCTATAATTCTATCATTTCTATGTATAAATAACCTTGTGGCTTTCGTAAAAATGATTTCTTTTTGTAATATCATGCCATCTAGTGTCTCGTTGTGGCATTTTTTGCATAGTGAGTAGTATTTTATAAGCATCTGACTGTACCATTGCCAACTATTGCAGATAGACGAGGATCGGTACAGAGTTTCTGAAAAATCTGCCACTATGTACAATAGTGTTTCAGATGCCCATGAGAAGTGCAAGGAGTTAGACAAGCTGCTTAAAGATCTGAGCAAAGAAGCCCAGATTTTGAGCAGAGAGAAAGAAGCAGTAGAGAAACAAAAGAAAGAGGCTATAAAAAAGCGTGCAAAACTTGAGCTTGATTACAAAGACTATGATGATAAGATTAGAGGAAATATTAGAGCTAAGGTGCTTTGACTATTGGCTTCTGCATAAATTTTTGACATTTTGGTGGATGTGCGTAGTCTCTGAGTGAAAGCCTTTGAACTGTTGTGTGGATTTTGTATTCCAGGAGGATGCTGTGATACAACTAGATCTTTTGGATAGAGAAATTTTGGAATCCAATGCTGAGCTGGCTAGAGTCAAGAAGTTACATGATTCGCAGATCAGGGAGGAGGAGCATTTGACTAGAGGGTATTATTTGGTTCCCTGATGGAGCCTGTAGATTCTTGTATCTTCGTTTTCTATGTAGTAAATCTTATGATCGAGCATCATGCAATCAAGTCATATCATGTTCTTCTTATAAATTGCCCTTTGGACTATCAAGGACCTAATAACCAGAAGGCAACAAATCAGCCTACATGGTCTTAAGCGAGGCGTATTTTTTTTATTGAGGGTGGTTAATCCACATAGTTAATGTCAACCACCTTTTCTATATCCTCCACATCACCCTACCTTTCTGACTCTTAGTTCACATTCACATAGCCTAGAGGCTCAACCCTTTTCATTTGTGTCTAGCTATTTATTTTTCTTACTATGTTTAATTGCTTTAATGTTATTTAATGAGGTATTTAATGCGAAGAATAATAATTTTTGGATTTCGGCATGGCAGGATTATGGAGCGTGAAAAGCAGCTTAGCATTCTATATCAGAAACAAGGACGTGCAACACAGTTTGCTAGTAAAGCAGATCGCGACCGGTGGCTACAAAAAGAAATCAAGGACTATGAGCAAGTTTTGTCCTCTAACCTTGTACAGGTAAGAATCCTTGGTAACAAATTAGTGATTCAGATTGAACAAGTTACTAACATTTACTGTAGAATTTGTTCGAAGTATATTATTCTTTGGCATAAGGACATGATGTCGTACTTTGGGAAAAATGTGATCGCATGCTCCTTAGGTATTGGTTTATTTTGTTTGGGGGTGGTGGTGGTGGTTGCTGTTGAGCAATGTGCTCTGCAATTTTTAGTTGACACTGAGTAGCTGTTTTCCTATGTCAAACTATTTATTAGTTACTGAGAGTAGTGTCATCACTGTCATGAAAAAGAAGCATTTCCAGTTATTCTTGCATGTTTTTATTCTTAGCTTCAATGCTGTGATGGTGGGGATATCGGTTTAACTGGTGGATGCATGACTCGTTGTCAAGTGCCTTTTATATCGAACCCTTGGTTTTGGTCCTCAATTAAATTTTTTCTCTCATCATTATATTAGGCAGTTAGATCTGCCTTCCCATTCTCATTACTTTCTTTCTAGCATGTTCAGTGTTGCAACACTTACTGATCCATGTGGATGAAACAACCCTTTTACTTCCATGGAGTGCATATCTTATCCAGACATGGTTTGTGTGAAGTAAATTAAATGAGATTAATTCTTGTGTATTGCTTTTGTCAGGAGAAAAAGCTTAGAGATGAAATTGAGCAGCTCAACAAAGAGATCAGAGCGCAGGATGACTACATAAAGGGGCGGAAAGATGATGCAGCAAAGTTAGAATCTTTAATTTCTGGATACAGGCAAAGCTACAACCAGTATAAAGTGGAGAGAGACAAACTGCATGATGAGCGGAAGTATGAATTTTGTTTTATTCATTTCAGTATTAAGGTTAACTGATGTGGAATCTAAAACCTTTTATTGGTATTTAGGACATTGTGGGGAAGAGAAAGTGAGCAAGCTGCTGAAATTGAAAGGCTCAAGTCGGATGTTCTTAAAGCAGAGAAAAGCCTTGATCATGCAACTGCTGGTGTGAGTGCTTTATGGGTGTTATCAATTCATGCAACTAAATAATATCATTGTATGATCACTACTGGTTGGATATCCCATCATTGTCTCTTCACGGTAGCCATATGGTTGGAGATGATGACTCAATAGTTTCTGGCTTTCTAAATGCTTATCTGTGGTGGACTATACTCTTGTTCCTATCAGATTTGGCCAGAAATTGAACTTAAGTTAAGCCTTTAATCTCTTTGACTAGATCCATTATACTTGTGGGATGGATCGATTGGCTGCTGTTGATGGGGACTCACAAGTCTATAATGAGAAAATGATATGCATGAAATTGAGATTATCTGAAGAGATAAAAGAAGGCTTTTCTTTTTCCCACAGATTTAGTAAACTATTTTGTTAAGGTTCAATGCACAAACTAATTATGCACACCTTTAAATCTTCCTTAGCTCTGTTGATGCTAACTAATAGTCTGAGATTTTTTTATGACGTTGCCTTGTTGTGCTCCTATCTTTGCTTTCACTTAGCTTCAGGCGTGATCATGGACATGGTATCTCCTGCGAACTATACACAATGAGGAGTAAACATTGTGTTTTTACTCTTTGCTTCCTGTGGTTCCTTCTTTTCTAATTTTCTCATTCTGATTTCTAAAATCTGCTATTATATTGTTAATATTACTTGACTCTTGGCTTTCGCAGGATATAAGAAGAGGACTTAATTCTGTGAGGAGAATATGTGACCAACATGGTATTGGTGGAGTATATGGCCCTGTTATTGAGTTGCTAGAGTGTGATGAAAAATATTTCACAGCTGTTGAAGTTACTGCTGGGAACAGGTGACGACAATTCTTACAATAGTTTACACGTCTCCTGTCAAATTAACCATTCATAGTTCCTCCTTTTGTTTTGCTTTCTTGCTTGGATATGCTCAATTCTGTCAATCATGAATCAACAGTAGAACTTAAGTTACATTGTTATTATGCCAGACATCTAAGTTTTGGTGTCTTCTCTAGTTTTGGTTTTCATACACTCAAGCATTCCTTTTTTTTGTACAGCTTATTTCATGTGGTGGTTGAAAATGATGATATATCAACCAAAATAATTGGGCACCTCAATGCACAGAAAGGTGGTCGGGTCACATTTGTACCCCTGAACAGGGTGAAAGCTCCACACGTCACATATCCACAGAGCTCTGATGTGATACCGCTTTTAAAGAAATTGAATTTCTTAGAGAAATATCGTGCAGCCTTTGGTCAGGTTTGGCTTTTGAAATGTCTCTGTTGCTTGCATGATAATCGATGGTTAGTTGGTCAAATGTACTTGAGTAAAAGTTCATTTGGGACACTGGAATGATGATAAGTTGATTATATATAAAATTGGTACTGCTTGCCATGATACTCATCATATTTCTTCTTATAGTTTGTTCTTAAGACATCACATACATTGTTACTGAAGGCCTGCCATTTATCTTCCGTTGCCTGTTGCATTTGCTGGTATTTGCTTCTTATATGCTCGCCTAATGATGACAGTACTTATGTGTTGTGTTTCCTTGTGTTTCCTTGTTAAACTGATAGGTGTTCGCAAAGACTGTGATTTGCAGAGACTTAGACGTTGCTTCAAGAGTTGCCCGTGCTGATGGTTTGGACTGCATCACATTAGAAGGTTGTAATTGTACACCATCTTGGTTCATTTTGGCTTTTCTGTTTGGATCTTGTGTACATTCTTAACCTCACTCCCTTGCTGCAGGTGATCAAGTAAACAAAAAGGGTGGCATGACTGGTGGGTTTTATGACTATAGGCGTTCCAAACTGAAATTTATGAGCACCATTAGACAGAATATGAAGTCCGTTAAGACAAAGGAGGATGAATTAAATAAAATCAGAGAGGAACTCCAACATATCCTTTGAAGAAAATTTCTATTCGCTTTCATTAATTGGGTTTATCTAATAGTATGCCTTTATTTTTGTTCTGTATCTGTTTGCTTGAATGATATCCGGTTCATGCTGTAACACATCTAAACTCCTCTTGCTTCTGGTTCACAACTACTTTTGACTTAATATTTGTTTATAAACCATTCTATGACTCTAGCTTTATCTTAAATGGATTTCCCATACCTTGTTTGCCTGGTATTTCCTACATAAAAGTGATGAAGTGCTGTAATGTAATCCAACTACCGTTTGTTTGTGCAATATAACATGTATAATAATTCTCCAGCAGGGTAAAGCCATTCTTGTTTAAGGATTACAGTATAGTAAATATTCTACTTAAACTTTTGGCCTTTTGTTTTCACTGAGCATGCCTCACTTACCGACCAGAAAATCAATGAGCTAGTGGCCGAGCAGCAAAAAAATGATGCCAAGATGGCTCATGAAAAATCTATACTTGAACAGCTGAAGCAGGACGTAATGAATGCGGAGAAGCAAAAGCATTCCATCTTGAAGTCACTTGAGAAGAAAGTGAGTCAATCTTGGAAAATGATTAGCTCAATGTTAAAATATGAAAATCCTTCAATTGTATATTTGTTATTATAATTTAGTATTATTGTTTTATTGTTTCCATGTTGTCTTTTTCTTTTCAGGAGAAGCTCCTTTCCAGTGTATTAAATCAAATAGAGCAGAATAGAGCTAATATTGCTATGAAGAGAGATGAAATGGGAACTGAACTTGTTGATCACTTGACACCAGAAGAAAAAGAGTCACTCTCTCGCTTGAACCCTGAAATAACTAATCTGAAGGAACAGCTAATTACCTGCAGGAGCAACCGCATGGAGGTTAAACATTAATTTAAGCTTTTCCCTTGATGTTTGCTTTGGATGGTTCCCCTTGATGACATTTGGCATTGTCCATCATTGACAGACTGAAACAAGAAAAGCAGAGCTGGAGATGAATCTATCTACCAATCTCGTTAGGCGGAAGGAAGAGTTGGAGGCTGTAATGCTCTCTTCAGACACTGATGTGTTGCAAGCAGAAGCTGAGTTGAAAAATCAGGAGTTAATGGACGCCAATTCATTAGTTGATCAATTGACCCAGGAGCTAAAGAGTAAAACTTCCTTTTCCTCATTTTCAATCTTCAACTTGAGGACACATCGTTTTGCCGCATCTTAACACTGTCATATCTTCTGCAGGCGTTACTCAAAGTATAGAGGAGAAGAATAGGAAAATGGAAGACATTAAAATTGAAAAGGATAAGCTAAAGGTAAATTCAGATGTTACCATTTTATATAATGTGTATAATGTTCTCTCATCCTAGCTCTTCTCTCTAGTCATACCTATTCTTTTTTCTCTTTCCGAGTTTGTATTTTGTAGATGCTAATTGTATTCTTGCATTTGTAGAGATTTGAAGATGAGTACCAAACTACTCTCCAGGATGAAGCGAAAGAACTGGAACAGTTATTGAGTAAGAAGAATATATATGTGGCCAAGCAAGAGGAGTACTCAAAGAAAATTCGGGAATTGGGTCCCCTATCTTCTGATGCTTTTGAAACGTAATCTTCATATCCAAATTCTACCTTATCACTAGAATTACTTATACTACTGCATGATCTTTATAACCTCTTGTTGGCAGATTGCTTTTGAAGTTATGCTTCACATGCAACTTTCATGTAAGATAGTCAAAATATAAAATTGCTTGCGTCAAAACCTACCAATGATGATATATCTATAGTAGTTGTTGTCAGAAATATCTTCTGTCATAAAGTCAAAATACACCCCCCCCCCCCCCCCATTCTAAAAAATATAAACTATCAAGAGGTCTTGTTCTTGTTTCATCACTTGGGTGCATCATGTAGAACTTCCTTGAACATATTCGGAACTCATAATTTAATCTGAAGTACTTGTACACTTTCCAGACACTTCTCAGCTGGCTATAATCTGTTATGAACTGGTTTAACTATTGATGATTTTTCTTAATGAAATGTGGAGAGCTTGGCAAAACCAAATAATTTAGGTTAGGCTACTCTTTTGTTTTGGTGAGAGCTGGAGACAATGATATTTGTACTTAAACTGAATTTCCCATTAAATATCTTTAGCATTTGTTGCAACAAGTTCTATGTTAATTTATCAGTTATTAGCCAAATATAATTCCTTTCTGCAATAACCAAGAGTTTCTGTAAAAAAAAGCACTCGCCAATTCCCTTTGTACATCACTAATAGTCTTTACAAAGTTCACTATATGTTCAACGAACACTAAGATGACTGAATCCTGATCCAGTATCGGTGGAACAGTATCTGTGACGGTGCAAGCCCTCATATGCAAATTTGCTCCTTAGCTTCACTGAGCATGTGGTGATTGACTTATGGCTTTATTACTAAACTTTCTTTGCTCACGTAATCTGAAACTACATGCACTGTTTTTTTCTTCGAACAGTTGATATTTGAAGCAAGCTTCATATGACAATGAATGGACCTTATGGACCATATTCTCTGTTTATCCGTTTGCCTGGTGCTAATATGTTGGTTCCTGTTATCTGCTAGAATTCTTTTTTTATCCTTGATCTTTGGTGCTACATGTGCTTCTGTTCAATTGAATTTAGGCCTACAACATTGGACTTCTTTCTAATGATAATTTCATGTGATGCCCAATCTAGGTACAAACGAAAGAGTGTTAAGGAATTATATAAAATGCTTCATAAGTGTAATGAGCAACTGAAACAATTCAGCCATGTTAACAAAAAGGCGCTTGATCAGTATGTCAATTTCACAGAGCAAAGAGAAGAGCTCCAGAAAAGACAAGCTGAGTTGGATGCTGGTGATGAGGTAAAGTCATTCATATTATGATGACATTGTCCATTGAAGTCTTTATAGCATGTGGATGGATTTCTTGACTTTTTACTTATCTTTGATAGAAAATCAAAGAACTCATAACTGTTTTGGATATGAGGAAGGATGAATCAATTGAGCGTACGTTTAAAGGTGTAGCCAAACACTTTCGAGAAGTATTTTCAGAACTCGTACAAGGAGGTCATGGATTTTTGGTTATGATGAAGAAAAAGGTTTGTGATTTCATCATCACAGATAACATTTGTTGATAGTATTGACTTGTCGAGTTATGTTCCCTATATATCTTAAAATGATAAAAGGCCACGGTGCATATTGTGCTATGTTAAGATTTTAAAATGAATTTAACAACCGAAGGTAATATGCAAAGCTAAACAATAATTTGACCGCATAAAGTTTTATTTATCATATAAACCGTGACTGACAGCTATTATTGGTTAACTTTAATAAATCATTTGCATCTTTCCATGGCTAACAATAAAGATTAGACCCCAAAGTGCTAGGTCAATTGAGTTCAAGTGCAAAACTAAGTGCTGACCAAAGTTATTGGTTTTATCCAGTTGTACCATGTGCTCACTTCACTAATTTAGCCTTAAAAATTGGTGAAATGTGACGGACTGTTCTTAAATGGAGGCACATAAAATATGTGTTTTACTCATCTTTCTTTTACTAGAATGCTATTTTTTTCCCAAGAGCTCTTCTGTGTGAATTATTAAATTGTTCCTATTAAAATAATGGTTTGCAGGATATGGAGGATGCTGATAATGATTTAGATGATGACGAACCTCGTTCAGTGGAAACTGAGGGCAGGGTTGAAAAATACATTGGTGTCAAAGTGAAGGTTTGTTATTAATTTCTTGTCATGTGCTATTTTTAAAAAACTTTTTTACTATTACTATCCTTATTATCTGCTACATGAACATGAACCATGGCATGTCCTCTGACTGAGGGTACTTCAAAACTTAAAAACCTAAGAATCAATTTGCTTTTCCATCTAAAAAAATAATTAATTTGCTTTTAGGATGGGTGCATTTTAAAGCCATTATTCTGGTTCTTATTTTGCATCCACATTCTTTATTTTGCTTTCCCTTCTTGTGGTAGGTTTCTTTTACTGGACAAGGGGAGACTCAGTCGATGAAACAGTTATCCGGGGGTCAAAAAACAGTGGTGGCTCTGGCACTAATCTTTGCCATTCAGCGTTGTGATCCTGCACCATTTTACCTTTTTGATGAGATAGATGCAGCACTTGATCCCCAGTATCGAACTGCAGTCGGGAGTATCCTTGTTTATATTCTGGCTCTATTCTTGTACCTCATTTGCAAATGCTTTTAGCGTTTTATCTGCTCGTGTTATAGTTTTGCAAAGTTAGATAAATGATGCAAAACCCTCTACCCTATTTCCACTTCCCTTGTGCTACAACTGGTGGATCCTTAACTTGTTTGTCGCAGACATGGTCCGTCGTCTTGCAGACATGGCCAGCACTCAGTTTATTACGACAACTTTTCGTCAAGA